>NC_134842.1:40509957-40739957 GCF_965363235.1 Mytilus galloprovincialis | reverse complement strand
TGTTTGGGTTCTGTTGACTTTTATTTGCACGATTTTGACATTTCAACATCAAATACTGTGCGTTTTTCCATTTGTTACAGATTCATAATTTAGATATTATCCCAACTATTAACACAGCAGGAATATACACAACAGTAAAAAAGATGCTCATCAAGGCCATTTTAATGAACGAAAATTAAACACTTTACTCATCTAAATATCTGAAAAACAAATTAAGGTGGTACCCAACATCTTAACTAAAATTAATTTGGCTCGTTTAATTTTCAAAAAAAACTGACAAAGTATTTACTTTAACCCTTCGACAAAACATTTAAATTTCAAAACATTTGAACCAACCAATTTATCAGAAAAATTACACTGGTTATACAGCAGTTTGGCAAACACTAATTTTGATCATTGAGATGCTTAATATTCCCTTTACAACACAACGTTATTAAAACGTTTAACTGATTTTACAGAGTTATTTCCCTGTAGTGTTAGGAACCACCTTAAGGAACTTTACAAGGTGATTTTACTTTTTGTCATTAGAAGGTTCTGAATGATTTCTACTCCATACAAGTATAAAAGAAAGTCGATCAACAGGTGTGCACAATAAATCATTACCCATTAGACTACCGAAGACTGTCTGTTGAAAAATCAAACCTCCAAACTCAACAAATATATTGTCGATTAAAAAGTCCAGCTCTTTAATAATATCATATTCACTGTATTTTCCTATAGAATCAGTGTGGTTCTTCACAAAATAAGACTTATTATAACACATACACGAAATGTATATCTACGATTCCTGTTTTTATAGAAAAAGCTCTGTATAATGCGATGTTGAAACGGATCTTTAAATTGAGCACGGGGAATAGTGATATAAAGTGTAAAACAATTAAGGTTTTTAAAAAATTACAGAGTTTGTGATCTGAGATTAATCAGTAGATCTTTTGAATTTTTGAACATCCACATTTGTTTGGCACCACTGGATGAATGAATCTCATCACAATGTTTTGAAGGCCTTCTTTTACTGTACAAAGAATAAAAATCGACATTTAAGAAAAAAAAAATGTTTAGTTAGACTTCCTGATAATCCAGTGATGCATCGTTCTTTATACGAACTTTTACATAGTTTTGGTATCTAGTATAATATAAATATATTGTTTTCGTTTTCTTTGATATATAAGGAGGACAAATGTTTGATTTTATAAAATTTCATCCTTTGTACATTTTTGTACAAGTTGTGCTGTTTCTTCCAATGTCTTTTGATATACATTGCAAATAATGGTTTTTACATACGAAGATAATATCATTAGAGGCTTGTTCTGCTGAAACAACGACGTATTTGGCATGCAAGATAAAGCATTATTAAATAATTATAAAATGTTTGATAAATCAAAATATTAGAATTTGAGTTTGCCGAGCTTGTTATTTAAATTCAGAATGGAAATAGGGAATGTGTCAAAGACACAATAACCCGACCATAGAACAGACAACAACATACGGTCACCAACAGGTATGCAATGCAACGAGAAATTCCCGCACTCGGAGGCGTCTTTCAGCTGGCCCCTACAAAATGTATATACTAGTTAAGTGATAATAAACGCCATACTAAACTCCAAATTGTACACACAAAACTAAATTTAAAACTAATACAAGACTAACAAAGGTCAGATGCTTCCGACTTGGGACAGGCGCCAAAATGCGGCGGGGATAAACATGTTTATGAGATCTCAACCCTCTCCCTATACCTCTAGCCAATGTATAAAAGTAAACGCATAACAATACGCACATTAAACTTCAGTTCAGGAGAAGTCCGAGTCTTATGTCAGAAGATGTCACAAAAAAAAAAACAAAAAACAAAATGACAATAATACGCAAATAACAACAGACTACTAACAGTTGTTTTGTTTTGTCTAGTTTGAAAAAAAAGGAAATAGGAGTATACAAATTCAATAGTCACAAATATGATCCGAGACCACAATTGTCGTCCCTTGATTTTCGTTGTTCACGTATATAGTTCCTAGTGTTGACAGTGGGTTAGTTGCCATTAATTTTTATGCCCTTCCAAATTTATTTCTTCATGTTTAATGCCTCAAATTGCAAGAAGGGTTGGGAGGTGAAATTACACTGTAAAAGAATGGGGTCCAGAATTTTAAAGGAAAGAAGTGATTTGATCCAGCTGAAAAAGGTTAAAAATTAGCGCTTCGGAAGCTGTCAGAAGATTTCAAGACGCCCTAAACATAAAATTGTTCATATTTTGAGTTAGAGCCGATGAATTTTCTATAATTCTGATATAATTTGTCCCAAAAGTAATACAACACACTGTAAAAGTTTCTTTGAGAAAGCGCAGGTGGGATTTTTTTTTTATTTTCATTTATGTTCTGAAAGAAATGCACTACGAAATAAATATGGTCTCGGACCAAATATACTAAGCAAAAATAAATCCGTTACACAAACAACAGCTGAGAGAAACACATCAATTATTAGAAAAAAAAACAACTGATCAACAGAAAAACTGAGTTGGAACAAAAACAAACGCCAATATATATATGCAATGCACTATTTGGTAACAACTGCCATTTGCCAAACTTTGTAAATGATATTTTAAGAAAAAATGGCGGATTGAATCTTGTTTTATAGCTTACATGGTTACCTATGCTTGCACACCGATGAAAAAAGTGAAAAATGTGATTCGTGAAATTCCATTGATGTGTATTGTCTTACATGCAATGAAATGTTATGTGAACTGTACTGGACAGGATAAAACTTAACTCGTGCCAATTATTTCTTTTTTTGAAACAAAGATTAAATTGGACAAAGACTAATAGAAGGAAATCAAATATGATATCAAAATTCATCGGTTAATAGAAACCTTTAAAGGTTTTTAGTAACTAGATAGAATCAAACAAAAGTAGGACAAATCATTGGTGCTATGTTTAAAGAAAATCCTTTTCTTGATTTCTATCTCATTACTTTTTCGTTTTTATGTTTAACGAGATATATTACGGTTTAAAACATGAAACGTGGGTTGTTGTATGCTACGATTACTTTCAAATCGAGAAAAAAAGGTTCTATTCATAGAAATTATAAAAAAAAACAACCGTCGATATATTCTAACCTCTGTTAAACTTGAAACAATACACATCGCTAGTCTATTGGATAGTTACCTTTGTTGATTGACTATTTTAAGTAATGTACGATCGTTCGCAAATAATACATATTTGCCCATAAAGTTACAGAAAATGATAAGCTTCGTCTTGTTAATCATGTACATGATACAAAAAGTTAACACGTTAAAAATGCCATGCGTTCAAGGCGGTTGTGTGGATTAAGGTTCAGCAGTAACGTTCAAAATCAAGAATAAATTATGCATACAGAACATTGTGCATTCTTGATGCTATTATAAAATTCCTGTTAAACTACTGTTAAATGTTAGATCATGTTTTGTAAATGAAACAAGTGCTTCAATAAGGACTGTGTGTCTAAATTTGAAATGTGGATAAAATGTGTTTACAAATATTGATTCATTATTTCCTGTTAACTATAATTTCTACTTAATTTCTTTCCAGGTTATCAAAATGGTTCATAGCAGAACTCTGTTTTCAATAAAAAAAAAAACACAATATAGGACAGTATTTTGGCCTCGAAGCATTCTAACGAAGGGAATGTTAAACAGCCTTTTGTAGTATTCTTGAAATTAGTTGAAGCAAAACATATAAACATATAAAAATAACATATACCAACTTCCAAGAAAAAATCAAAGGGATAAAAACTTTATCAAATTGCAAAACTTTAAACAGAAGCACATCATTTGAAAGGAAAACATGTAATATTCCTTACCTGTTAAACGCTTCTCCTAATGTAAAAACTTGTCAATAGTTTCACGTAATTTGATGTCATCATTAGTAGCAATATGGAAAGGATGACAGTGCTGAATGTTTCTATGAAGTATACAAATATATGTTTATACCCCAAGCGTGTTATTAATCTTAAAACAAAATTGATCATCTAGCTAAAATTGGAATTGAAAAAGATTTAAAAGTATTTACAAAATGTCTTTCTAAATTATATGTTGTTAACAATTTACAACTAGTAAACAACTTATATATATATACACTACAAACCATTAAAGTCTGAAATGGCCTATATCTGTACTCGACTGTACTGATTTTCACTCGACCAGTTTGAATTGGTCTGACTTTTACTTGACATTACTCGACCCTAGTCTGAACCGTACTGAATCGTACTTGACCCTTATCTTTGCCGTTGAAAATAGTCTGAACTATTACTCGACCAGTCTGAAACAGTCTTAACCCATTCTCGACATGTACTCGACCTATTTTCCCAGTCTAAACCATACTTAACCAAAGGTCTGAACAATACTCGACCAGTCTGAACCATACTAGACCAAAAAACCTTTATTTTTTTAACTGTGAAAATAAATTTCTTTTTAACTGACATATGTAACAACAGCCAACAAAATTTATAAAAAAAATAACCTTATAAAGAAATATATCTCTGATTATATTTAGGATAAAAAAATATATTATATATAACTTATATCAAAAAGGGATAAAATTAAATAAATAAATAAAATTGTTTTTTTTGATTAGTGGTGAAATATAAAGTTTAACCTCTGCTTGGGGGCAAACTCATAAATAAGATCACACCTGGTCAGAGGTATTAAATTCTAAATAATATTGATTCAAAATTGCAACATTCTGTTTAAATTAAATAACAAGACCTTTCGAATATACATGTATGTACTAGATAAGTAATACAAGAATTTAAGAAAATAGGGCTTTCTTTTTACCTGTAAAACACACATGTACTGAGGTAATTAGAACATATTAAAGTGCTTTATGTATGCCATGTTAATTTGACAAAAAAAAAAAAATACTTAAATTAATTGAAATTGTTTTTTTACTGTTACTTTGGAATACATTTTTAAAAATGTTATCAAGGATTGCTATGGAAATTCTATTATCATGATTATATTAAATTCTTGGTTTAATAAAACAAAACAATTAAACTCTCATTTTTTTTAAATTTATTAAGTTGTTTTACATACTATTTTATATATCTTAATAAAAAAACATTCACTGCATTATTACCCAAACTCAACTGACACCGTACATCTATACTAGGTTTAAGTTAATGGTGAAAATAGTCCAGTTACCATAAAATACTTCCGAAATATTCATAACATTTTGAATAATATTGAAAATATTAGTCACAATTCATTTTTTTAGATTATTTGATCAGCTTGTTTTATTTATATTTTAAAAGTTGATATATATTATTATGTAAGTGTTGATTAACATTGAGTTGAAGTTATTTTATGATTCAATGTGAAATTTTAATTTCAATACTGTATTGAATACATTTTTAATTTCACTTTTATTAAAAAAATTCCTAAATTGATAAAATTCAGTTGATAGATACAAAGAATAGGTCTAGGTTGGTTAAGACTTGGTCGAGTATGGTTCAGACTAGGTCGAGTACGGTTCAGCCTAGGTTGAGTACGGTTCAGACTAGGTCGAGTACGGTTCAGACTCGTATAAAATGGTTAAGTACTGGTCAAGTACACATTCAGACTGTTAAGTAGGGTTCAGACTACAGTCGAGTATTATCAAGTAAATCTCAGACGAATTCAGACTGGTCAAGTAAAAATCAGTACAGTTGAGTACAGATATAGGCCATTTCAGACTTTTAATGGTTTGTAGTGATATATTTATATGTATTTACATTTATTAAAATAATTTCTAAAAACATAGAGTAAATGGAATAAATGAAAGATATTCAGTGAAATTTGAAACAAAATATAAGTAACGCAATTATGTTTACAAAGAGATGATATCATCAGAGCATTAAGTAAAAATACAAAAAAAATGTGCGCCAAGAAAAATTCAAAACGGAAAGTCCCTGACAAAAAAAAATAAACAACTCAAACACATCAAACGAACGAATAATACCTGGCGTATTCTTGACTTGTACAGGTATTTCCTTGCGTAGGCAAAATGGTGGATTAAACCTGGTTTTATAGCTAGCATAACCACTCACTTGTATGACATTTGCATATTTACTTCTCTATTCAACATCTGTAAACATGTAGATTACTTTGTATAGCCTTTTTATGTCGATGGGAGTAACAATAACTCGAGATCATACCAGAACCAAAACAAACGATCACACAAACAGGTAAAAGGAGAATACAAATCAAAAAAGTAAACCTCATCGTAGAAGAAAGTCAACGCTATGTAAAAGATTCTTCAAAACTTATGTTTGTGATATACATATGCCTTAACAAACAGTAATCTATTCATAGTATGTTATATTTTTTTCTACACATTAGGAATTGTACTAAAATATCAATTGATAGAAATCAGTACATGTTAAATAGTCAGTGTTAAAGTTTTGTATCTCCTTGACCGGTTACTTTGGGATAGTTTTATAACACTACATACTTATAAATAAGGTGGGTTATCACGTACCAAGCACACGT
Organism: Mytilus galloprovincialis; assembly: GCF_965363235.1. NCBI lineage: Eukaryota > Metazoa > Mollusca > Bivalvia > Mytilida > Mytilidae > Mytilus > Mytilus galloprovincialis. The sequence goes on along the minus strand of NC_134842.1, from coordinate 40,733,467 downwards.
TCGTTTTTAGATACGAACGTATACACCATATTATACAAGTGGTCGATTTAAATGTCATTTCTATTTCTAAATGATAATAATCTGCTTAAAGAAAACCAAGGACAGGCTAATAATCTAAATTATCTGAAATGCATATATTGAAATAACAAAAGTAATAATTGAACAACGCTAGATATTGCCTTTGTCAGAATTATTAGACAAAACACATTCTCTATTGTTCGTGTTTTTTTTTTCATATTTTGTGAGCAGTGTGAAAAAAAAAAAATATTTTGCATCACTGTTGATCAATCTCTTTTCAGCAAATGTTTGGTTGAAATTAAATTATGACATTGCATTTTCTTGATTTCGTTCAAATTTCCTTTATGTCGTCCTGTTAAAAGGCGACTCTGTCTGATTTCTTATTTCTTATTAAAGAACACAACTTTCTGATTTTTTTTTAAAAGGAAGGACACAAATTTTTGTTTTACGATAATACCCACTCTAAACATTAATCTTTTTTTAAAACTGCTCATGAAATTTTGCTCTTTCAATATTAACGGTATCGAATGAAGAAATATTGTAACACACGTGATGTAGTTAAGGAATCTGCATTTACTTATATAAACATGTTTAGATTATGATCTAAAGGTAGGGCTAGGTGTCAGAGGTGTTCTTGATAATTGTGAAATTAAAAAAAATCTGGAGTAATTTACGGCATCATTGTTTGAGAACAATATCATTAGGAAAATAACATATCTCAATTTAAACAGAAAGTGTTTCTTTATGAGACATAAATCAAACACTAATGACATGACCGCGCAAAACTAAGCACAAAACTACGACATGCATATAAACATTAACAAAATGAAGCAACACAAATAATATAGCATGCAGACAAATCTTTATCGATCACAATAACAGAGTTCCAAAATCAAACTGTGTTTTTATCTTTAAAATGTGATGTTTTTCTTTAAAACAATCAGAAATTGGAAAGCGCTACGTTTAATTTGTTTTAAAATATAATATTATAAAATTTGCATTAGATAAAAACAGATATTTTACATATCATCAAACGTTTCGATACTGATCGTCCCTATTTGTTAATGAATCATAGACTCTATTTCAAATATAATTAAAAGAATAGCTGTAACAGGGGAAAACATAATATGCAACCATTGATACATGTCAATTAAGAACCCGTTGTTGTGTGTTCTCATTTCCTATTATATTCGTATTATAAGATCACGATCAAAAGTATTGCACGCAAATTATATGTGGGTTAGTTTTGAGTATGAATTAAATACAAAACTTAAACTGATCATGACACATCCAGACTTGATAAACTTCCTTGTTTTGTTTTGTTTTGTTCATTTCGTTTTATTTAACAATAGCAAGATATATATTTGTGTGTTTCAATGGAAAGTTAGACCATGATCATTCAAAATATGTTATTGGTTTGATCAAAAACATAACAGAATATTATATTGATATCGATATATCTATATTTATTTGTTATCTCAAAACAGTCAAGTCAAGCTTCATATAATATAGTTTTTGTTTTACAAAATGTTGTCCATTAATTTGTATTCTTTTCTAATTTTGATTTCCATTTGTTTCTTATCAAAAGTATTGGCAGATGATTATAAGTATTGATAGATCGTAATAAGTGAATAAGTCTACAAAGTGACTGAAAGACAGAAACTGACTTATACATCAATAGTTTCTGGGTATTCTGAAATGACAATTTCAGATCATAATTGGTATACTGGTTAACCTTCTACCAAACACAACATCCAAACCTTACTGAAAAAAATATAATCTATAATCTATATATAATCTCTATCTGAATTTTACAATTACACAGCATACATTCATTTGTAGTGAGTATATATATCTCATTTTGCATTTTGTTACTTTCAAATAGATATGGTACAATGAATTTGATAGTCATGTGTCAATTATATATATTTGTTACATTGATATATATTCGTGGCATTTTTCCAGATAGATGATTCCAGTTTTCTTAATGAACAGCTGTTCATGATGAAGTAGTAGCATACCATCTGTCCAATAAACTCATCATAGATACCAGGACTAAATTATGTATATACGTCAGACGCGCGTTTCGTTTACAAAAGACTCATCAGTGACGCTCGAATCCAAAAAGGTTAAAAAGGCCAAATAAAGTACGAAGTTGAAGAGCATTGAGGACCAACATTCCTAAAAGTTTTGCCAAGTACAGCTAAGGTAATATATGCCTGAGGTAGAAAAGCCTAAGTATTTCAAAAATTCTAAATTTTGTAAACAAGTATTTTATAAATATTACCATATCAATGATGATTCATGTCAGCACCAAAAATTGCTGACTACTGGGCTGGCGATACCCTCGGGGAAATAAATCTCCACCAGCAGTGGCATCGACCCAGTGGTTGTAAACAAACTCATAATAGATACCAGGAATAAATTTTGTATATACGCCAGACGCGCGATTCGTCTACAAAAGACTCATCCGTGGCGCTCGAATCCAAAAACGTTTTAAAGTCTTTGTTGTTTCAATAATATTTCAATATTAGTGAAAATTATTATTGGTTTGAAGGTTTATCGGTTACCATCATGAGTTGGTAGATCATAAAAGGGGTTCAGTTTCTAAGCTCACTAGAGACATGTTTCATAACAGATCGAACTGATCGATCTTAAAAATATACGAAATGAAAGTGAGGGGGGAGGGTGTCCACAATGTAACAATTGCAGATTTTTCTATGTGTGGCATATTCCTGGTTTTGACACTTTCTTCAGGGCTTGACTTTGAAACCCATTTTGAAAGATTATTCAAGAAATTTGAAGCATGGAAGAGGAATTATTATCCTTATATTTTTCATAGTTTTGTGAACATCACGAATTGGTTGACCAATATGATATGCCAGTGTCTCAACACATTAACGATGTGATTTAATTGTCTCAGATCTTTAGATAAATAAAAAGTCGTGTTATCTGCAGTTTTAACTATTGTGTCTTATTCTTAATTTTCATATTTTGACTATGTTAAATTTGCATCATTGGTAAAGATCGGATAGGAGACATTATATCCACCGACAAAACATTGGCAATACAAATATAAAAAAGAGCAAGCACACAACTGTGATAGGTGCTCGAAATGAAAGAAATTTTTGAAAGAAAAGAATTCTGAAAATCTGAAAAAAATTGAGCATAGGAAGTAACTATACAGGCGATAGAAATGCAGCAGATAACAATACTAATATTGACAACAAGAATAAAATTATAAATGAAATTGGGGTAGGAAATTTTGAACATCCTGAACGGAAAAGTGACTAGAGTATCGGCAGTAACGACGAAGGAAATGAAAATTCCGTAAATGGCAACACAAATATTTGCAATAACCAGAAACATAATCACAAGAATACAAATGTATTTAAAGCAGGAAATTTCGGAAACAATGGAAAGAAAAGGGGCTGGTCATATAAGAGAAAAAGAGGACGTTAAGGTTATAACCGAGGATAGTTTTGACAAGAACGCAAATGTATTTGGGGTTGTTGTTGTCGGAAACATTGATAGAAAATAATATTTGTATGCACGTATTTTCGATTGTTGTTTTTCGAAATTATAAATATTGTCCCAGATCAAAGGTATTGCAGATGTGGATTTACTCATTCTATATAAAAATTCCTGTGTGTGCAATAAATGACTACCAATTAAACGGTAGAAAGTTTTTGGTAAGAGAAAATGAATGTAATCAAACTAATTTTATGACTAAGAAAACCATTTGTTTTTCTAAGCATAAAAGATTGTTCACTTCAGAAAAATGTTTTAGGATTAATTAGTTGTATAGGCAAAATCTTACTATATTTTGTCTATTAAAGTTGTTTGATTCGAGCGTCACTGGTGAGTCTTTTGTAGACGTTACGCGTGTCTGGCGTTGACTATCTTAATACTGGTATACACGATGAGTGTATTTATAGGCAGTGCATATGATTGCATAGAGACAGACATTGGAAGACAGTATTGAAAACTTAACCTTGTTAATTAATCAAATTGTACTGTACATTGCAATTGTCTTCTGTTTGTCAAGTAAAATAAAGAATCTTAAATAAAGACGTGCAACATCAAGTTTTATTTTCTTTGAAATTGCATATAAATATTATGATATGTTAACATGATTAATGAGTCTTGTATTTGATTAACTGTTTTGTATTTTTTGCACCTTTTTATGTATGTGGTTTATATGCCAAAATTGCTGATTACTTGCTTTATTGTAATACATTTGATTTTGTAAATAGTTCATTTAGAGAATTTCACAAATAAATGGTCCTAATTTGTTTTATAAGTTGTGTTTTCTTGTCTCCTTGCGTTAGCAGCGATATATATAGAGAATAATACACAGTGAAAACCGTAACACATTCTGTATTACCCCGAGTAACCAATACCAGCAGAGGGCCGAAGTCCTGAAAGGTAATATTGGTCGAGGGTGATACAGCATGTGCTAAGGATTTTATCATTATTAAAACGGAGGTATTTAGATTGTCCAAATTGAAGTCTTCTTACAAAAAATATATAGGTTAAGGATTGAGATATTATCCAATGTAGATTTGATATCACACAGTATGCAGACCTAGGGCCGACTTTTCATGCTACACTCTTGGACTCTTTAACTTTCATGTATGCTTCTTCTAAGCAATTACGGTTCATCTAGTCATGTCGATGTCTCTTTACTGTTTTTTTTATTGTTAATTAAATTAATAGTTGAAATGAGTTGTTTGAAATGTGTTACATGTGTTTTTTATTCAACTTAAGATCCATGCATATAACCGTAGATACAATTTACCAGTATACATTAACATACACATTGTTTCATGCATGGTGAAACATATCTGCTATATCTGCTAAAGGATGTCCTATCAACACCTACTGTTCCAAATGACTATTTAAAAACACAGATGGCGAATTTATAATGTACCCTATAACTGATTTCATATCACAAAATATTTGTCTTGAGTGCCGAACTGTCTTCACGAATGACAAATTGTCCTCGCGCCGATTTTTTTCGGTGCCAAAGTGTCCGAGTAAATGACAGAGGAAAACTGTGAGATGATCATTTTGTTATCTTGGTTTTAAATCATGCAAATACAATCAGAATAACCAATTCCGATATGAAACAATTTCAAATATGGTTGAAGAAAATTCTATTTTTCTCCCTTTTACCCTGCGGCTTAAACCTCTTGTCGTCGATAATTAAATGTGGTTACATTTCCTATCATGCCAGGAAATACAGGAATTGGATGTCATATGTCCAACTTTGACGTCATTCGATATATCACGTCATACACGTTACATTGGATGTATTAGAGGGAAAAGATAATCAAAGCTCGTAGGTGTTTTATTTGAAAGAGATGCGGTTATGAACTAGTACTTGCATCAATTAAATATATGGACACATGCGTCCCTCTAGCAGTAAGAGAGTTGACATGTCCGACATTGGCGTCTGCTAACATTTCAACGGATAACAACTCAAGAGTTCCAAAAATAGTCTAAAAAATTGAAAAACAACACGTTTAATAATTTCAATGCGTCCGATGCGCTTTTCTTGATTTACCGCCATCAGGAACGCTCAAAGACAAACATTACGACAAAAATACATAAAATTGATAGTCAAATTCATCTAAAGTCAACTTTGTCAAAAGTGGTGCGATACGGGGTATGCGATACGGGTTTAGCTATGCGATACAGGGTGGTAGATACAGACAGGAGGAGAAAAGAACCTTTAATAAATAAACATAATTTCTGTATCTAGTACTAAATAAATGATTAAACTTGTTTATTTTTTTTTGTCTGCAGTATTAATCGAAATATATTAGCTACAGGGACGAACAAAACTAATTATGTCAGCCTAATGATAAAAGTCAGTTATATTACCTGGATTTCAAATGAATATTCCGGTTGTATCGATATTATGACAAACAAATTTATATATGCTAAACATGAGACACAAGACCTGAATGCTCTGTTCAAAGAAGCTAATATGAGGAATCGAAAACCTCCAAAGCCAATGTGACATCATTCAAACTTCAACATCCAGAATCGCATTGCTATATAATGTCTTAGGTTATCATCTCCATTACTGTTTTTTTCTCAAATATTGAGTGTTATCGCATTCTTTATAATCAAATACATAGTAATAAAAACTTATAAAGATGAATTTAATACGTACCATTAAAACTCATAAATTCTGGTTATTATAAAAACCAGAAAGCCGAGACCTACTATAGAAGCTTAAAAGTTTTAAGCTATCATGTTACCAAAATGACAAGCGCTAAAATTAAAAACTAGTTCTTATCAAAACAAAAATCGTATATACCGGCAGTATTCAAATTACAAATATGCGATTGCTGTAGTTTTTTTTATATACAGTGCTAAAAAGTAAAATCACAAAAATACTGAACTTAGGGGAAAATCAATTCGGAAAGCCCATAATCACATGGCCAAATCAAATAAGAAAACACATCAAAAACGAATGGACAAGAACTGTCATATTCCTGACTTGGTGCAGGCATTGTACTAATGTAGTAATGGTTATTTAAACCTGGTTTTATAGCGCTAACCCTCTCACTTTGAAGACAGTCTCATCAAATTTCGTTATATTTACAGTGATGCGTTAACTAAACAGACACAATAAATAAAATAGTCAAAATATGGGTATATTATCATCTAAAAAAATGCCATATCGCTGTTTTTTTTCCCTGCTTGAGTAATAGTCACATTGTATGAAGGTTAAAATCATAACTTACCTTTAGAGTGAATATTTATTCCAAATTTAAAACAACCCTGGGTCTATCATGAATGCATTTACGGTCAACTCGACTTTAAGAAAAATCGATGAGCCATGTCGTCTAACTTCTTGTTTATTTCATGTCTCCATATTACTATTGTTTATGATGTTATTATTATATGTTTTATTTTGTTCGGTTATTTATAAGTTGTATGTAATAGAGAAGACGTTTTACTTGTTATCAAAGGTACCAGGATTATAATTTTGTACGCCAGACGCGCGTTTCGACTCATCAGTGACGCTCATATAAAAAAAATAGCAAAACTTGTGTCTTATCCTATTTTCAATGTTTTTTGACAATGAAATATGTTTAAACAATACAAATTGATATCGCAAACAGCCTTCATCGATTGTCATATGAAGACGATGATTTCATATCAATGAGAATGAAAAGAAAAAGAAAGTATATAACACGGAATCAGAAAATAAAACAAGGACCTAGGGAACGAAATAAGGACATCGAAAGAGATTCGTATGGGCTAAATTGTACTATGTTTAACTATGAAGATACACTGTATGGTGACTCTGTTTGAGTTTAAAATTGTATCTCCTGCTAATTCTCTTTAAAGACGAATAAGATAGAAAAATCGACGTAATTTGGGTATAGGTGCTATGATGTAGGTATAACTGATTTTCGTTATCCATTTCACAGAAGATGTCGGATATGTCCTAATGTCTTTTAAAAAATCCCGTTCCCTTTACCAGAATGTGACCTACTTTTTTTTAAGCCATGACATTGTCATTTTGTTTTTTATTGATGAGTTTGAATGTCGCTCTGGAATATTTTGCTTATTTTCTTAACTAAATTTAATGACATAGAAAATAGTCCAAAAAGATATCATAATTATTTTATAGTGTTGAGTAACGAAATGTAAAATGTTTAAATTGTAAAAAAATAACCCTTTTTTTTGTAGACGTTTATGTAGAAGTTGAACCGAAAGTGAAGTACTGGTCGATAAACAATCTACTGATGATGTCAATTATCATATAGTGTAAACAGATGCAACAGTGGACCTCCAAGAACACTTTCAAAATTACATGAATACATTCCCACTTTAATGAAGCTACGTCTTGCTATTTAATCATTTGTTTTGTGTGACTTATTTAGTGTATCGGAATCACGAGTATCTCAGATATTTACCACATGGAAAAATCTTATGCATATGGTGTTACACCTTGCATTAAGTGGACATCAAGACGTAACATAAGGAAGTATATGATTGTCTAGATCATTTCAGACCAGCTTTCCTAAAACTACTGAAAGAATTGACTGCACAGAAATGTAATTCAAAAGCCAAAATCACCTACAAACAAAACCCTACAGTTCGTTCAAATCACAATACAGTTTCAAATGTCTAGTTTGTATAACTCCATCAGGAGCATTTTCATTTATTTATGATTTGTGTGCTGGTAACACTTCAGACAGATGCACCACAGAACACATGGCTTTCTTGACTCCATTACACCTGGTGACGAAATAATGGCTGACAGAAAATTCACTATTCGTAACCTATTGACTGATCGAAATGCAACATTATCCCCATGGGCACTAGTTGTACCCTTTTGATTGCAGACTTGTTTTTGTACTGTTACGAATCACAGCTCATGACTAAATTCAGTAAAGACCCGTCGAAATTGCATTTAATTGATAAATTCAACAACACTTACCGTTATCTTGATGATATTTTTTCGTTAAACAATCAAGGATTTTCTCAATATACTGCGGAAATTTACCCCAAGGAACTTACTTTAAATAAATCAAATTTATTCGGTAATAACTGTCCTTTGTTGGATTTAGATATTTCGGTTTTAAACGGGAAACTCCACACTAAAATTTGCGACAAAAGAGACGATTTTTCGTTCCCTATTGTTTATTTCCTATTTTTAGATGGTGATGTTCCTTTGGCACCATCTTACGGTGTTTATATTTCACAACTTGTTCCCTATGCTCGTGTCTGTTGTGACGTTTTTGATTTTAACGAACGCAACCTATGTATTACTGGTAAATTATTAAACCAGGGCTATCGTTACCATAAATTACTTAAAACATTTACTAATTTTTTCCATAGATATAAAGATTTGGTTTTGAAGTTTGGTTGTACCTGTAGGAAACTTATTTCAAACTGGATAGCACATCCTCAATTTTACGGACATGTTGTTAACCGTGCCAGGAAATTTAAAAATGATCCATATAAACTTGTCGCTCCTTTAAATAAACTTGTTTTAAAAGGTTACCTATTCAACACTGTAATAAGATCATTGAATATTGTTTTTATTGGTATAAATATTGATTTTCTTATCAGTAAATTAAAAGCTAACTAAATATTCCTAGTATGTTTTATGTATATACATATTTATGGATCTACAATCTGTTGATACCTGTAACTTAGCATTGCACAAGGTCATGTTTTTTTCTCTGGCTGTTGTATGACGTCTTTACACTAAACCCATTGGATGTTGGATGTGTACGGATTGATAGTTTAGTCTTAGTTGCATGATTTTTTTATTAGTTGTTAGTGGCTTTGAACTAGCTGTCAGATAACTGCGAGTACTCTCAGATCTGTTCATTGTGTCTTTTTGTGTCGGGATGTAAAAGTACCGGGCCACGTCCACTTGTATTTTTGTCCATCTGATGAGTTAAGCCTTTTTCAACTGATTTTTATAGTTCGTTCTTATGTTGTACTGTTATACCACTGTCCCAGATTAGGGGGAAGGTTCGGATCACGCTAACATGTTTAACCCCGCCACATTATTTATGTATGTGCCTGTCCCAAGTCAGGAGCCTGTAATTCAATGGTTGTCGTTTGTTTATGTGTTACATATTTGTTTTTCGTTCATTTTTTTACATAAATAAGGCCGCTAGTTTTCTCGTTTGAATGTTTTACATTGTCTTATCGGGGCCTTTTATAGCTCACTATGCGGTATTGGCTTTGCTCATTGTTGAAGGCCGTACGGTGACCTACAGTTGTAAATGTCTGTGTCATTTTGGTCTTTTGTGGATAGTTGTCTCATTGGCAATCATACCACATCTTCTTTTTTTATATATATTAGTGATTCCACCATTTACAAAGAAATGTAAATAGGGGAAAAGGGAAACGACTCTCTGTAGCAGATGTTAATAAGACTAAATATATTGCCAAACATAGAATACATGTGTAACGATCAATTCGAAGGCTAAAACTGGTTCGGATGTTGTCTCTGGTGATGGACATAAATTTTAAAGCCATTGTCAAACAAATGATCAAAGTCAGTGGATTTTTTTGCAACTTGGATAAGCCACTAGTAACAAATAAAATGAAATTTGATAGATTTTTACTTTTTTACTCTGACAAAAAGACAAAGTACATGAAAAACATGAACGTGACAAAGTTTAAATTCAGTTTTATTCTTTAAGTTCACGGTCACATTGCAACTATTTATTGCATAGTATTATCTCTATATAATTTTGGAAAAAATGTCACATTTGTCAACAATTGAAGTAAAAAAATCCTTACCAAACTAAATTCTTTCACAATTTCACAAAATAAAAGATTTGTCAGACGTGTAAAATCGAAAAATATGTGATATTCTTTGTCCATATGACTGCATATTTCTTATAGAGTTGAATATTTCAATAAAGCTTTTTCCACAACATTTACAATAAATAATTTCATCAGGTGATGCTCCTAAAAATGGCTTAGCTTTTGATACACGAAAACCACATCATGTTATTTTAGCACATTTATGTTTTTTTGTATAATTCTGAAAATATAAATGTCTGGCAATTGGTTTATTGATTATTCCATTGATGGTGTTTTTATTTTGTTGTTTTGTTGTAAAATATTTCTTAAAATGTAATTGTCATCTCAAAATTTAGAATGTAAAAACGGATTGAAATAAAACTGCTGTAATTCTTCCAAATCTGTACAAAAACCCACTTAGAATGTTCAGCCTTCCTACATATTCTTGCTTGAATTTGGTGTATAATGTTATCCATGATTGTCATCATACAATTTATTAAAATCTAAAAAGTTAATACCATTATCTTTGCTCTAATCAGCTATTTTTTTAGCTCACTTGGCCCAAAGGGCCAAGTGAGCTTTTCCCACCACTTTGCGTCCGGCGTCCGGCGTCCGTCGTCGTTCTGCGTCGTCCTGCGTCGTTAACCTTTACAAAAATCTTCTCCTCTGAAACTACTGGGCCAAATTAAACCAAACTTGGCCACAATCATTATTGGGGTATCTAGTTTAAAGAATGTGTCCGGTGACCCGGCCAATCAACCAATATGGCCGCCATGGCTAAAAATAGAACATAGGGGTAAAATGCAGTTTTTGGCTTATAACTCAAAAACCGAAGCATTTAGAGCAAATCTGACGTGTGTAAAATTGTTTATCAGGTCAAAATCTATCTGCCCTGAAATTTTCAGATGAATCGGACAACCCGTTGTTGGGTTACTGCCCCTAAATTGGTAATTTAAAGGAAATTTTACTGTTTTGGGTTATTCTCTTAAATATTATTAAGGATAAAGATAAACTTTAAACAGCAATAATGTACAACAAAGTAAGATTTACAAATAAGTCAACATGACTGAAATGGTCAATTGACCCCCTAAGTAGTTATTGTCCTTTATAGTCAATTTTTAACAATTTTTATAAAATTTGTAAATTTTTACTAACATTTTCCAGTGAAACTACTGGGCCAAGTTCATTATAGATAGAGATAACTGTAAGCAGCAAGACTGTTCAGTAAAGTAAGACGTACAAACATATCACCATCACCAAAACACAATTTTGTCATGAATCCATCTGCTTCCTTTGTTTAATATTCACATAGACCAAGGTGAGCGACACAGGCTCTTTAGAGCCTTTTGTTTATGGACCTAGAGATATCACCTACCCCGTCATTTTTGTCACTGGAATTTTCTAATTTGTGTAAAATTTATTGCGATTGTGTATCATGTTGTATTTTTGCAATGAAAACAACACAATAACTACTGACTTTATAGTATTTTATATTTTAAAAAAGCTGTTTTTAAATAACTGAAAATCTTTTCATTCCACATATGTGATATTATTGTGTAAGGGTAAGAGTTTGAAAATATTTTGATAAATGCTGGGTTAACTATTACGTTTAAACAGATTAAAAACTACTTGTTTTCATGCTGAGCAATATATTTATCAAGTTAAAGATTTCTAGTTTCAAGATTCCTAGTCAATAAACATCTTTATGAATAATAAAATGTGGAATAAGCACAACTTTTCATACAAGTCACAATGTAATTAAAGGTCAAATAATAGCCTTCAGCACTGAACCTAGCATGGAATTGCCTTTATAAACCATGTGATGTCCAACACACAGAGGTATATATGTTTTGTATTGATATGAAGAAAGGTAATTAAAGCTGCACATGGTTTTGTTAATTTCTTATAATTGTATGACGGTAATAAAAAAAAACTATTGGTAAGTTGAATGCCTACCTGATATGATACCAGTTTTTTAAGGTAACGCTAATCAGCCTTACACAACACAAGTGTATCCACCACTTTTGAATTGGCCTTCTGTTCTAACAATAAACCAGGGGTTGTAAGGGTTTTCTGACTGTCTGGTCTCAGGAACACTTGCTGCTCTAACAAAGAAATATTCAGTACTTATAATTCTGTGCAATTCAACATCATGAATGTGATTGGATGCATAAAAATTAAATCCATTATCTTGTAATTTGATAAACGTGACTCATTCCATGGAACAACTTTCTTCAGACATATCAAAATGTCGTATGATTCCATTCAAGGAAAATCACGCAAATCTGACTTCCAGTTTGAGTCCGTGGTAATTTCTGTTAAAAAAATATTTCGCCCCATTCACTTCCACTGTTCTTCGAAACGAGTCCATATCTTTGTAGTCCTGTGTTTGCGTAATTTCAAACTTCAATTCAATAGCAATTTCACATAGCCTAACCAACTGCTGCTTCCGATATAGAGTACATGTTATTCCTCGTTTTGAAAGGAATGTCTTAAAATCCGGTACGTGCATTCTTTGGAAATGAGAAATGTTATTATCCATTACAGACGACATTATTGATATTGACAACGAAAATCCGGAAGTGACACTGTGGATTTTTTTTACGTCAGCCTTGCTTATCACACCTCCACATACGAGAGGTCGACTAACCTGAAACACTATTTTAGCTTATAAATATTATTTTGTAGCATTTAAATATCCCGACCGTGCAAGATCGTGATGGTCACCTCATCTACATTAAGTTTCTAAGTGTGATGGAACAATTTATTCTAAAATCATAGATAGAGAATCTTCTACCAAGTTATCATTCAATTATTCCTTTTAAAGCCGTATTCTAGTGATAATTTTAAAAAAGCCTACTTTTAATTTGAGGTACACTATGGAGATATTTCATTTTGCTATGAAGGATACACTAAATCCTGTTGTGTCATGCATCATATAGTCTAGAATAGTATTAATCCTGATACTTGTCACATCATTTGTTGCTTTAATAGCGTGTACAGAATTATGTCAGAAGTCAAATAAAGCAGACATGCTATCTTAATTTATCTGAATTGCTCGATCCCGAAAAATAAATAAATGAAAGAATTGTAACTACCCCTAACACAACAAACACATAAACAGGAACTTTAATTGTTCCATGTATATTTAAAAAAAGAGTCGATTTTTATATTAAATTGATACTAATTAATAAAGTTCTTTACAGAAATATTTGTCTAAACTTGATATATTTATTTGTTATAAAAACCCCTTATCAAGACTCATCTATCATCATTGTCAAACACATAATTCATTCGAAAAGGTCTTCTCGAATCGACTGGACGTACACACTGACAGACGTTGGTCTTAAGTCAGATTTTTCTTGCGCGAAAGTTTATATTTAGTTGTTTTCCGATTGTACCAATTACATATTTAACACTGTAATGTATGGGGAAACGTTTGAATCAGAATATTTATTCATTGGATAAATCTATCACCCTTTTTTTAAAAAGTCAAATTGGTCATCCCCTTACTGCTAGAAAAGTTGTTCGAAAATTTGAATTCGGTTCTACGTTATGAGCATTTAAATGACATATATTTTACAAGTGTGAACAAATCGTATGTACAGGTAACTAAACAAAGGATATAGATGTGAACAAATTTAATGTGAAACTAGTGTACATTACATGAAATCAAATGTAAACATGTTTACTGTTCACGGCGTTTGGTGTGAACACGGATTTAGTTTGATGGGTGCATAGACCTGATTCATTAGTTTGACATGGTAAATTGAGATGATATACACTTTTGCCACACTTATCCCCGTATAAACTGCCTATTCACGAGGGCCTTTTCACATGGCCGTATTTGGCACAACTTTTTGAAATTTTGGATCCTCATTGTTCTGCAACTTTGTACTTTGTTTGGCTTGATGAATATTTTGATATGAGCGTCACTGATGAGTCTTATGTAGACGAAACGGGCGTCTGGTCTACTAAATTATAGTCCTGGTACCTTTGACTATATGGACACTTATAGATTTCATTTGATTGTTTTACGCTCTTGAGACTACTTTATTCTATACAAAAATATAAAAACTTACGTTTTAACCATTTTGATTTATATATATAAAAAAAAAATATGAGCTATGATAAACATTTAACTCATCTTTTGCAGTTTTGAAAAAAAAAAAAAATATTCTTGAATGTATTTAACCGGTTTTTTTTATTGTTAAGTCAAGTGCAATGTTGACTCTACTCTGTATTGTTTATTGTTCTGAGTGGTGTCTTTTTTGAAATTCTTAAATGTCTTAATACATAGCTCTTCACATGTTATTAATGAAGCAAAAATATTAAATCTCGAGTTAACTCATATTTCACCGGGTTGTTCTCAACCAATTCATCATACAATTTGTAAATAAAAATGTATTTATAAATGACTAGACGAACGGTAAATGACCGACAAAATAACTCATGTCATTTAGAGTAAAACAATCCAAAACAAGATGACTCGCATTGTTTTATTCTAAGGTATTACTCGATTTATTTCACTTGACAAGGCGGAGTTTAACTGGTTCCCTCATTATTAACCAGTCCATCTATAGATAGGTGTGTAAGGATAAACTCATTAATGAAGTGTCCAGTCATTCTTTTGTAAATTCCTTTGATGACACTGATAGGTGATTAAAAATCAGTAATAATTATAACGGAAATCATCCTCATCACACAACTCTTCAAATAGACTGTCCTTTTGCAAATTAAAACGTAAGCTCCGCCCGATCAGTTGAAATAACATGGGTAATACACATTTTCTTTCATTTATTCACACCACCGTTTGGAGCGTGTTGTAATAACTATTAACTTCGGTCTTCTTCAATACTTCATGCTGACCTAAAGATGTCTGTTTGTATTTTTTTCGTTTCAGTTGGTGTCATACTGTTTATCCTATGTGTTTGTTTGTTTGTTTGTAGTTTTGTATATAAATCAAAAATAAAACAAAGCATTATCAATAATCCAATGGCATGCACATAAATTCATGTCAGATAATCCATGCCAGACAGCTAATGTACACCTCACGGATCATCCATACCAAATATTTATGGTTTATAATAGTAACAGAGAAAAAGACTAAACATCGACTCCAGGAAAATTAGTTCATTGTCAGATGAAACCGGCCATCAAACATGGAAACATAACATTCCTACCATATGCCAAAATTAGTGATCCTATACTATAGTACATGTACAATGTAGCTTATTGCATCTGAGAATCATTGAAAAATAGACAGAACCACAAACACTCTACACATTGTTCCACGAACTCATTACATTTAGGTGAATGTCTGATAAACCCTGCCAGTCAGACATAGACATTTCAAGTGCAATGAAACAATTAGAAAACACTAGCTATCAAAATGTCTTAATACAGATATAATTGTGGTACTTAAACATGTTCTTAAAAAAGAGTAATTTTAAGAAGATAGTTTTGACAAACACTGAATGGCTGCATTTTCGTTCTATTTACTTATTTGGTGTGATAATATGAAATGTAACTTCATGCATATACTAATGCAAATCTCTGAACACATCAACAAAAAATAAAAAGATATTTTGCTTTACTATCCGGTAATTCTTAATGGAAAAAAAATATGAGAAGAATTGTGCATATGATAGTAAAAACAGATAATACTAGATGCATTTAAAATACACAGTCTTTCAACCTTTTTACACGTCATCATTAAAATATTGCTGAATATACTAAAAATACACAAAAGTAGGTTAATCCGTGGAAGGCGCTTTTCTTATTGATTCTTTTGCTATTTCATCTCAGATAAAAAAGGCACAGTATTTGTTTTTGAAATGTCAAAATCGTGCAAATGAAATTCAATAGAACAGAACCATTATCGTAATTATTTGTCAACAACCTGCCATAAATAACAATTTTCTACTTTTCTTAATTGTCATATTTCAGTAAGTAACACGTAAGGAGACAAACATCAACAATTATGGTCATTTATGTGCCGAAACGAAAATTCCAGTCATAAAAATACGGTATTATATACTAATTGCATGTATATATAGCATGTACTTACATTTTTTTCTCATTTTTAATCATTATGGTTAATTTTGTATATAATAACCTGAACGAATGGTATATATAAACATCTGAAAATGTAATTGAAAATTGTAGCTTGGTCAGCTCAACTAAAAAGGTAAGTTATTTTTCTGGTACATATAACTTCATAATAACAAATGTATAAATATAGTTCAGAACTAAATTTAATTCGACAAAAAACAAATGATACCTGATGAATTTTATTCTTAAAACAGTAGTACTTGTCTTGCGCTTTGTAATGATATAGACCCCGTCCCATTCTTTAAGTATGTGCCTGTTCAAAGTCCGGAGCCTTTTATGCAGTGGTTGTCGTTTGTTGTTGTGTAACATTTTTGTTTTTTATTCATTTTTTGTACAGAAATTAGTTTTTCTCTTTCGAATTGTTCTACATTTGTCATTTCGGGGCCTTATATAGTACCAAGTATTTGGTATGGGCTTTACTTATTGTTGAAGGCCGTACGGTGACCTATAGTTGTTAATTTCTGAGTCATTTTGGTTTCTTGTGGAGAGTCGTCTTATTCATGTTATTGGCAATCATACCAAATCTTCTTTTTTTTTCATTAAAGATACAAGGATTAAAATTTGGTAATTGCTCCATACGCACATTTTGTCTACAAAAAAAAATGTACGTCAGTGACGCTCGAATGAAAAACATGTAAAAAGGCGGTATAGAGTTAAAAGTTGTGAATCATTCAGGACCAAAAGTTCAAAAAACATTTGCCAAATACAACATTGTACAACTACGGTAATATATTTCTGAGGTAGAAAAGCGTTTGTATTTAAAACCATTCTTAGTTTTACGAACAGTTAATTTTTACAATAATGACCGTATCAATGATTATTAAGGTATCTGAAAGGCCTTTTTGAGGAAATTATTTTTAGCAAAATTTTTATGAATTGTGGTCCTCAATGCTCTTCGATATCGTACATTATATTGTCTATATATATATTTTTTTTTATTTGATTGTTATTGATGAGTCATTTTAGAGACAAAACACGCGTCTAATTAAAGTTTATTGTATTTAATTATATTTTTTTTCTCAAATTTAGGATGTAAGCGTGAAGTTGCGAAATTCCATTATATTTACAACTATGCGTGAACAAAACAGATATTATTGGTAAAATAGTCAAAATATGAGAACAACAGTCATTATGGTGTCACAATCTCAAAACGAACAAATATTTAAGAAAAAGGATAAAAAACATCTATTAAATTTAAAAACCTCATACATCGCTTCACATGTAAGTTAATATATTGAGTTAATTTTTAAAGACGATATTAGTGTACCGATGTTAAAATCTCACTGATAGATCACAAAAATACAAATCAAGGTAACAAGAAAAAACCAAAGAAATTAGAAATAAGTCCGTTGATCATGTTGTTTAAGAATGATTACTTAGTACAAACCAAAATGAGGTAAAAGGCATATTGTTCAACACTTATTAAAAAAAGAAAACTTAAGAGCTATTCTCTGTAAGCATCAAAGTTGTCTGGAAATGGTGTACCATGAATTTTAAAAATATTTGGTCACATTAAAAGTCCATCCTAACAAAGTAAAAAAAAAATCATTGTTTTGCAAAATTTTGTTTTTGTTTCCATGACAACGGCCTTGTTATTAAAAACATGTGATTTTTATTAAAACATCACCTATTTTACCAATTTTGCTCTTTTTGCCTATTAACTTGAATTACTTTTTATTTTTTTATATCAAACAATGATGTATACATATAAAGATATCTGATTTCAATTTCATGTTCAGAATTTTGGTCAAATTAATTGTGTTTTAGCTTGTTTTTATAGCTAAACAGGTGTAAATAAACCAAATGCTCACCAATTTCACCATTATATCATTTCAAAACGCGGTGTACAATTTTTCAGAAATTTTAATATAATTTTATTTGAAATGTATTTGTTTTTTTCACCAAAAAATCGGGATGGGTATTTTTGATACAACAAAGATATTCAAAATATAAATTCTGTCAATATGGCTTATAGGAAGCTGTTTTTAGAAAAAGGGAAACCCACATTTGACAGGTATTTTTCTAAACTACACATTGCAGTCAGTTTCATCATCTTGTTATATATAAAAATAGTTGAAATAAACAAAAAGTCTGTTTTGGTCATGCTTTTAGCACTTGATAGCTTTGAATTTTCCTTTTTGGGCAAGGGTTATCTCTCTTTTTACCACGGATGTAGTTCTCCTAAAAAGGAGGTAGGTGAAGGACATACAATTTTGATAACAGACGAGTTTTGATAAATATTAGTAAACATTGACACAGTTTTTTTTATGATGGATTGAAGAGATTTTAATATGACTTGCAAGCTCAGTAATGTAGTAAGCCAGGTTGAGTGCTCAGATGACACAGTTTCTTTGAGTAATTGCAGTGAAAATGATATAATAATAGTTCTGACTGAATGCGGTATTTTCCCCAACCATATCAGCAACACTGTCTATGATATATGTTCCCGGCACTTTTGCCATTTCCTTGAGAGAAATGCCAACAGAAGAAAGCGGGTGTACTGTGACATTCCACCACTAGCCAGTACTCACCCAGACACCACAACATCAGATATCACCAAGTTCAGGTCCAAGAATACCAGGAAGAAGGAAAGGCAACTGACTTTTGCAAATGTGGTCACCATTAGGAATAAAATTGGCATAGTTATTCCTATTGGGAATTGTAAGTTTTATTATAATTTATAAAAAAGTGAAATATAAAAAAAGAATGTACTGTAAATTCAGAAATTAATGTGAGGTTTGTATTATATAAATGAGAGTAATGCGACTGGGTGAGAATCACAATAATAATAACTCGCATTTTAATATCTGGTACACATGTCTTTATGCACATCTTCTTGAAATCGCAATAAATAATATATCTCTCGTCTTGTTCATTCTTCAAAAATCGCAATAATAAATGCCCGCAATAATTTCAGAATTTACAGTATTCATACCTGCCAATTTTTCAAAATGCTCATGGGGGTTTTACGTGAAAGATGGTTCTTATAGTCCTACAAAACCTTCAAGGGGGCTTCAAATATATTCTAATGTGGTTGTTTGCTTCTTCGTGCTTTAACAAGCTCATAGCCATTGTTAAATTAATTGTTTTCTTTAAAATAGTGGATAAAATTGCTCTTACAATTTTTCATTTGGGAACCTCCATGGGGGAAATCCCCCGCAAATAGTGACAGTTGATGGGTATGCTGAGTATTCATATTAAACTATAAAATTATATATATATAGCCTGTACTCAACCATTGTTTTTGTCGACTTATTATACAATATGTACTGTTTATGTCAAAATGTCCTTTCAATTGTCTTCATGTATAGTTATTTTTATTCAAGAAATTATAGGAGCCTAACCTACATGTATTATTTAATTTGGCCTTTTTTCTGTTTTGATTGCAATGGCAACCAAAAATAAAAATTCCCTTTCTATCCGAGAATAAAGGGCTATAGATACTTCAATACAATCATGCACAAAATGTATCACAGAATTGGATTCAATTTTATAATGGCAATGTCTGCACAATATAAGTCCAGAAATTTGCAGTTTTAAATTCAATAATGATACATGTACATAATGTATACTGTACATGTACATGTAGACATATATACAAGTACCTTCCCTATTCTCTGTTATGCAGGACTCATATATTTTTTATATTCACCATGTCCACATGTCTCTTAGATATTTTCTACTCATACAAATCAAAGGATAAAACATAAATCAAGCAAAGGAGACATCGTTGATCAAAATGTTGATATGGCTAACAATCTCCTGTCAGGGTTTTATATGTTATTCCCCATAAATATACTTTTAAAATACAAAACTATTTGTGAGAATTCTAGAAAAAAGTCAATAGAATCGCTACCCTTTTTGAAATCACCTTTTTTGGTAGTGATCAAAAATACATTTACTTTAAACATGTTAAACATATTTTATTTAAAAAAAAATCAATACACATATAAATACAGTGATACAATAATACTAAGGGAATCGGAAACAAGGTTTCCCTTATATTAATCCATCTCCCTGTAAAAAAATATAAAGGGAAATAACTGCAAATAACAAAGTTGATTTTTGTTTTCGTCAAATCTTTCCTATATATATATATATATATATATATATATATATATACAACTCGTCTAAACATCAACCCAACAATGTTAGATCTGTAAATTTGCTTTCGCAGTACCAGCGGGGGAGTGTGTTTACAGAACATTGTCAAGACTGTCTCACCCAATTACGATCTTAATCATGCACGAAGAACGCTATAAGCCAAATCGCTTCGAATCTACCAAAAAAATACATTTGATAAATCATGCACGAAGGACGCTATAAGCCAAATCGCTTCGAATCTACCAAAAAAAAATACATTTGATATATATGTGAAGAATTAAAATAAGAAGATGTGGTATTATTGCCAAACAAATAACTCTCCACCAAATGACAAAAACAGTAAAAACTAGATGTCATATCATAATGCCTCCAACAATGAGCTCATCTCATATTGCATAGACCAATGTCTCCTCCAAAACATCAACAAATTTAAAACAATTAAAACAAGAAAAATAATGACTCAATCTTTATTTCAATTCATGAATGAAAAACAAATATGTCAAACAGCAACAAATGACAACCCCTGAATTACAGGCTACTGACTTGAGACACACACAGAATACTGCGTGGTTAAAAAATGTATATAGTGCAATGATGAAATAACAACTTTGGGTTAAAATCATGATAAGATAATTTCAATTGAATATGTTCAAACACTAGAAAAATTGTGGGATGAATGGTATTCTAAATGTCTGCCTGATCATCATTCTGTCTTTTCATCCTTTCGCACCATTTGCAATTGTAAAGCTTGAGCGGAGAAATTCGTGTCCTCAGGATTTTATTTTTCAATATTCAGATGTATTCATGCCATTATTTTCATAACTTTGTTTATTTTAAAATTTA
This sequence comes from Mytilus galloprovincialis, assembly GCF_965363235.1. NCBI lineage: Eukaryota > Metazoa > Mollusca > Bivalvia > Mytilida > Mytilidae > Mytilus > Mytilus galloprovincialis. The sequence goes on along the minus strand of NC_134842.1, from coordinate 40,712,086 downwards.
GCTGTATGTGCCAACTGCAGACGAAGCATATGTTCACCTGTTCCTGAGGAGAAGATTGATAATGAAGAAGGAAAAGAGATTTCATGTACAGCATCCTTGGTATGTATCACTACATGTATCACTATACTTATTCTTTCCCCCTTCTCAGACGTGCTTGGTTCTGGGTCTGGTCTGTCTGGTCTGTCTGGTCTGTCTGGTCTGTCTGGTCTGTCTGGTCTGTATGTCTGTCTGGTCTGTCTGTCTGCACTTATGTCTGTCTGTCTGTCTGTCTGTCCATTCACATGATTTTTTGGCAAAAGAATGTTTTTCGTGGGCACTAAGTCCCATTACAAGACATATTTAAACGTAAAGGATTATCTATTGCCATGGAATACTCTAATTGCTTATAAATTTTTATGTGCTATATATGCTATATATGCTTTGTACATTAAAAGCATCATCAACTGAAAGAATATTTGAATTGTCATGTTTATTTCCATTTAAATTATCTATTGCCATGGAATACTCTTATTGCTTATACATTTTTATGTGCTATATATGCTTTGTACATTACAAGCATCATCAACTGTTTATTTCCATTTATTGCAGAATGAAAAGGACTATCACAGAAGAAATGTGAATACATATAACAGCAAAAGCTTCTACAATGATGATCCAATGCAGGTAAAATACTAAAAATCATTATCATGTGCTGTTCCCTGTGGCGACAGCATCAACAATGTATTAGTTTGCGATTAGTTTGCGATTAGGTATATTTTATGGTGAACCACTAGAGGAAGGTCATGATATTTGGTATTCAGTTGTATTAGCATTGCCATATCTCATTTCCATGGCGATAATTCAGCCCCACCCCATCAGTTATGGTTTATTGACTTTAAAACTTCTGCTTAATTTACATACATGTATAAGTTTGTGATTGGGTCAGTTTATGTGGAACTACTAGTGGTAGGTCAATGATATTTGGTATTCAGTTGTATAAAGATCTGCACACCTAATTTCCATGGACTATTTTTCCTTGATCCCTTCGTTCGGGAATCGTACGTACAGCGTTCGGTAATCGTTCGTATAGAGTTCGGTCATCGTTCGTACATCATTTGTATAGCGTCCGTACAACGTTCGGTCAGCGTTCGTTCATCGTTCGTTCATCGTATGGTAAATGTCACCGTTGATGGTTTTGTATAACGTATGGTTCATGGTATCGTTAATCGTTTTATTTGTCGTATGGTTTATGGTACGGTTTAGCGTTTCGTTTATCGTATGGTGTGTGATATCGATTAGCGTTTCACCAATCGTATGGTATATCGTTTTGTTTAGCGTCTGATATACACGTATGTTAGGGTTTTATTTCAGAAAGTTATTTCAATTATTATAGTTATGAGTTAAAGTGATTTAATATAAAAAGATGCGGGATAAAAAAAAACAATTATTAGTTTGGATTGGATTAAATCTCTAACTAATATCATTATGGAATATATATAAAACGAATGGGAAACGTTTCCTCCAATCACATTTTATACATGAATAACATGAGACCAAATACCGCGATATAAGTCAGGCTCTCTATGCCTCTCTCTCTCCTCCGCCAAACATTTCTCTGATCCAAATATTTCCTTGACACAATAAATTATAAAGAATGTTCTATAAATGAGGCTTTATATGAAGTACATGTTTCATATCTAAATGTATTTTAAAAAAAAGACAACACATCCATGGTATATGTTCTCCTCAATGTGGGAGTCTGATATAGACCGAAAACTGCCAGGGGTATATAAAAATTCGTTGAAGATATCTATGGAACCAGCAGCGCTTGTGATTCCTGCTGTCGGTGTTAAAACTGTTTTTTTTTACTGTAAAAAGTGCTTAAGTCCATTATGAGTAAAATACAGAATTAAAAAATAACTCTACCCTTTTTATATTTCTTTATTTTAGAGGTAAGGTTCTGGCCAAGTTCCACTTATTCTGTCGCAAATCATTTACCTAAATAACCAATCAATTGTATTCTAAAAGAAGTTGATTTGTTCTTTGTACGAATACATGAAATATTTCTCACTGGACGCTATGTTTGCAATCGATGATCAAATACAAATCTACAGTATTTATATGAAAGAGTCTAAATAATATATTTTTTTATTATTATTCTACACATATTTGAAGGATCGAAATAATCAGTTTTACAAATGGATGTTATTTAAAGACTTGACATTTTACAATTATCACATGCATCCATGAATTTTTTTATCGACGCACCAAACTTATCCCTTTCACCGTGCATAGCTCATTTTCCGATTCACTTAAGGTTTCTAACGATCTTCTTACTTTTTCATTAAATTCTAAAATTAAAATCCTACACAAATTGCAAAAACTTTTATTCTCCGGCTAGAATGCGTAAAAGATGAATACTGTTTGGTTTGTGTACACACAATGTTTTGAAGGCCGATATCCAGTTTCGCTAAAACAGAATTAATTTGCGCCACAAGTTAAATACGCCAATTCCTTTTTTTGCATCACTTTATTGTAAAAACTGCAACATTCATTTGCGCCTATAAACCAATCATTTTTAATTGCGCAAATATTATAAGAGAGAAGACGTTATTAAAATCAAGATATATTTTATTGGCGAAGTAAGATCATGGCTTCTGTCGGTTACCAACCCACAAACAAAGGGTCTTTGTGCAACCGTAAATTAGATGCAAATAAAATAGATAAATAAAATTCAAAATTCAAATAAAAAACTAAAATGAAATGAAATTTTGAAATAATGGGGGCTGACTTGAACCCTGGCAACAGATGTCCAAAATCAACATGAAAAACTACGTTTGAGGTGGAAATGAAGATTACATGGATTAATGTTCTAAATTAAATAATAATACAGTGATAAATCAAGTTCATCGGTACTGGTGTAGCCTATAAAGTCCGCCACTAAACAAGTTCAAAAACATTCATTTCATAAAGAATGTTTTGGAACTTGTTACCGCCAACCAGTATCATACATTGAGAATCGATATAACAGATAACTCTGATTGTAATATTGTGTAATAACAAGAATCTGACCGCAGTAACTACTAGCTAACAGATTCCCGAAGCCAATGACCTACTTCGCCGTTTGATGGTCAATAAATGGATGCAAATTGATAATAGCATAAATGGATAATAAATAGATGAAAATAGATAATAGCATAACTGAAATTGTAACTTGTATAAAATTAGATAACTTTGTATATCTGACAAATAGCATATTCCTTCTCACTGTATTTTGGTCCAATCACTTATTTGGAATCTTGTTCTTGTATTGCAATCGTGGTAACATTGGAACCAAGCAAATTTTGACTAAGGTTACAAATCTTGGAAAAAATCAATATCGCTTATAAGTTAAGTCCTATCGTATTGAACGCTTTGTCCGATGTCATGTCCATTTTAGTGGATTACTTCATATTGCGGGGTCCTTCGAGAATGAGCATACGATTAGTTTATCTCTTTACTTAAAGTGCCTCATAACACTTTGACCTTGCTAACAAATTGTGATACGAAAATGTGTAAGAGAACACAACCATAAGTAACTACAAACTTCCAAGCACGAACGAAGTCATTTTGGTGATTGGAAAACCCACTATCCAAGCATGCTTTTGGAAACATGAAATATCTTAAATTGACAATCAATCAAAATCAGCTCCAGATTGGTAATATACAATATAGAAAAATAATTAAAATTGATATGATAACAGATGAAGATATTTGACTTGCCAACTGTTATGTTTGTAATCAGATATATGGTTAATACTTTTTATATTACCAATGACTGAATTCTACTTTTACCATCAGAAAATATAAAAACTAAAAGATCTGACATGAATGTCAATGAGGCAACTATTTGCCTAAAACTTAATAGCGTGAGCGTAAACAGCTATAAGCCAACGTACAGCCTTCAACATTGAACTTAGTACATACAGTATAATAGCAATAAAAGGCCCCGGCAACAATTCAAACAAGAAAACAAGGCCATATTTAAGTAAAAATCAATCTGAACGTAAAACAAGTATAATAGACTGCGACAAACAACAAGTTTGTGAGAACTAAGCCCTCCCGTAACCGGGGACAGTGGTTAACAACACAAAATAAAACAAAGTTGAGGTAGGTTTGACTCATCAGATCGACACAAAACACAATACACAACTAACAAATAGACTAAAGACATCAAATACCCACCTAAGAGTACTCGCAGTTACTGAAAGCTTGTTCAAAGCCAATTGAAACTAGTAAATGAATCGTGTTTCCCCAGACAAAAACTTTTTAAACTGAGGTGCAATTAAGACCCCCCAAAATTTGACTCTAAAAATAGCCGATGGAAATTTTGCCGTCTTTAGGGCGCTCTTCAATACGGCATTAAAACTGGTATCTTGTAACATTTTATTTTGTTTGTTTAATTTTGTTTTTATTTTTTGTCAGTTTTGTTTTTGTTTTTTTTTATTTTGTTTTTGTTTTTTGTTTTGTTTTGTTTTTGTTTTATTGCATATCATGCGTATGACGTTCGACAACAATTATTATCCCAAATCATTTATGACTGCTTCCAATAACGAATATTCCCTAACATACGTATATACATAAAATTCCATGTATAACTGTTCACAGTATTTAACCCAATTGCGTTGTTTCTCTTTCAGATAACAAAATCGTACTAATTTGCAGTTTTATAGTCTGAGATATACGCTACTATTAAATCTAAACCACAAAAGCAATAAAATCAATTCATCACTTAACTTATTTGAACTTTTCTTGACCTCTGTAATGATATAAATAAGATTTAAGAAAACCATTAACCCAGACAATAACTCGCTTAAGTTGTAAATTTATATCAACAATTTTCAGACGATAATTTTATCAAAGATCTACACATCTGGTAATAAAGTTTGTAAACGTAACTTGCAGAAGTGTATACTATTTCTTCTCATTCGTTATTAATGTTAATTAAAAGATTATAATTGCAAGTGATACAACTATCCACTAAAGTATAAATGAAGTAAGTGTAAGCAAATATATGCAACCTTACGGCTTTCAGCAATGAGAAAAAACCCAAACCGTATAGTCTGCTATTAGAGGCCCCGACATTAAAAATATAAAACAATTCAATGAAAAACTAACGGCCTAATTTATAACAAAACAGTTTGCGAAAAACAAATATGACATACATAAACCTACAATGCCTTTTTCCAAGTAAAGTAGTAAAACTATTTTGCCTTGCTGATCAATTTTCTAAAATTTGAGACTAATGGAAACATTGTAATCTGTTTAACTAATATCATTTCAACTTTAAAGTTGATAATGCGCAAGTGGATTGATAGCTACTAGTTCCACTCATATTAAAAATCCAATAAAGCTAGTTAAAACAAACCCCGAAAAAAAAAAAACAATAAAGATTCGTTACTTGAACGGCAAACAGATGGCAATAATATTTTCAGCTTATGTAAATATTTGATAGTTATAGCAATCTTGAAAATCAACATTTGATTATCTTGTCCATCACATGTAGCATTTTATTTTTCTGGTCACGATTAAAACGTGCGAAAAAAAAAAACTGTGTGAGGAATGACGGTTTATCCTAGTGCAAGAACTTAGTTTGATCACATTATTTATACATAATACAGACAGGGTATGAATGATTTGTTGTGATCATGGTACCTGAATAATAGCCATAGATCTAAATCAACTGGTTCCCAATTACAAGACTGTGAAATTGCTTTATTTAACCGAAAACAGCTCGTTTCCAACTTATGACCTGCATGAACCCTGCTAGCTCCAAGTCTTATTTGCTCATATACTGGATGAGCTCTCTTGCCTACTTCAAACTGGTTGTTAAATAAATATCTAATATAAAAATGCATCAGTTTACTTACTGATATCATTGATATTTACCGTTGATGAATTTTTATATAGCTGCGAGATACCATTTATTTTTTTATATTATATATACATGATATATACTTCGCACAAATAGTGCAGAACTAGTTTCTGAAATTACTGAAATGGTTCTCTCTTTTATAAAGATGACATATGAAAATAAATCAAATTTAGGTAAACTTGTGGTGAGAATGATATAATAAGAATAATGGTAAAAGTTCCTTCGTGATATGTACACATACTAAAAATGTTCTGAATATAAAATTACTTGCGGGACTATACCTTCTCAGTGTAATTATAAAATAAATCAGTGTTGAAATGTTTTCTTATCGGGATGAGATATATAGATAAGAAACCAATTATAAATAAATCAATTTTATTCTTATTCTTATTCGTGGTATGTTCTTTCATAGTAAAAGCAATCCGGATCAATATAGTATTCGCCATTTAAAATCGTTTTCCTTATTATGCTCGAAATGCTACTACTGAAATCATTGTTAAAGCTAAAAATGGCATGTACTGAATTAGCTACATTAAAATTAAAGAATAAAATATGTACCTGTTTTATTGATGTAATTAGATAAGGCATACTGCCACTTCTCTTACTAACATACATATAGATGGTCCTGCTGATGAATGAAATAATCCTGCATAACAAAATTTTGAGTTTCTGTTTCAGATGCGTAGCTATTTTGACATCACAGGTGGCTAAAGCAGTTTTCTTTACCCCAATTATAACACCTCTTTCAACGCCTTTTCTACTCAGGCATCATAAACCTTCCAATAAATGTCATTATGAACAAATATAATTAAAATAACATATATGTTATACGGTGTCATCCTGGTTTGCCCACTTTTAATTACATGTATATGTAAAGATAGAGGGACTTGTTGTTTTAACAATTATAGTTTATTTCTGAATTATAGTCATATTTTTTACCTTTTGTTTTACCTGTAAAATTAAAAAAGAATATTTATATTCTGCTATTAAATCAAGAAAAATGTGCAAAAATTTTCTATATTATATATATATCTGGCAGGATAATGTATTTTATTAAAAAAAATAGGAAAAAATGTGTACTAAAATAAATAATCAACAAATAATTTTAATTATTGGTACATTCTGAAAAAAAGTGAAAAGTAAAATAATGAAACTAAAGATTTAATAGAATAAATCTCATTTGAATATCTTTTAATTTATTCAACTTCATTTTTTTTAAATTTCAATACAATACACTTTTTCAAAATTTAGTAAAATATAAAATTATCGAATTCAATTTAACAACTAGAATATAAATGCAACTGTTCAGTAGCCATTGATCAACAACACCAGTTGCAACTTCAATCAGAAACACTCTCTATTGACTACGAGACAGCAATCAACAACGCAACACAGACAGTATGTCCAGGGGTAACCGTGAAAGGTTGCTTCTTCCACTTAACCCAGTGTATATGGCGAAAGGCACAGAAATATGGACTACAGTCCTATTATAAAGAAAATGAAGTCATTACTTAACTGATACGACGAGCTGCAGTACTACCGGTACCTCTTGTTCCACCCCACCTTGTTGACGATGATTGGCTTAACACTTTAGAAGACATTGGAGAAGCTGAAAACATACCCTCTTCAACTTCATTTACAGATTACGTGACAGAGTTTTGGGTTGTAAACTACCGGTTTCTATGGAACCACTATAACACAGAAGGACCCCGCACCATGCATAAATCACCTGGAAGGATGGCACACCAAACTTAAGAACCGATTCAAACACGCCCACCCCAACATCTACGAGATCATTGAGCTAGTAGCTACTGAAGAAGACAAAGACACTAACAGACAGTATGCAGCATGAGGAACCCGTCCACCTTAAAGACGACGATACAGAGTAATAGACACCAGACTCATAGACAGATACCAACAAGGACCCATCAACGTGGTAGATTACTCTGACACAACATCCCATCTTCTCCATATTTGAACTGAACAAGGAAGTTAATTATTGTAAATTGTGAATTTGTAAATATTAAATGTTTTGTTACTTTTGATATATATATATAAAAGAGTGTATTTCTCATCATTTTACACATAGTGCCCTTGTTACTTATTTTGTACTTAATTAAATTTCCCTATGCAATGCATTTATAAAATTGATTTATATATTAAATTATGTTTACAATACAAGAGAACTCAGTGTATAAATATATTTCTATCATGAAAATCATTCTGAAACTAATAAACATAAAGACACTTTTATAACTGAATATCATTTTTTAGTTATTTGCTTTATATGTATGTTGAATGAACTGATATTAAATTATTCAGAAAAAATATTTGATTTTTTAAAATTATTTTTCTATACAAAAAAACAACCTGAATATCTGAGAAAAAAAAAAAATTTGATTTTTTTTAATTATTTTTCTATACAAAAAAACAACCTGTATATCTGAGAAAAAATATCTGATTTTTTTTAGTATTTTTCTATACAAAAAAAAAACAACCTGAATATATCTAGAAAACACTTACAAACTATATACCTAGGTTGGAACAGACTATACAATTGTATGCTCATTAAACCTTTTGTCTTTTCTGTTTTCTTAACTAATAAATAATTGGTAGAATTAAAAGTGGGCAAACCAGGAGTAAACTTTTATACACTAAATAAATATCAAAATGTGTGCAATTCAATTTGGATAACCGAAAAAAACAATCGGTTATAAAGACACAACTTCAAAATATGAATGAATATTATTTGAAATAAATATAATAATATATATCAGAGACATATAGTATTATATGTCTCTGTATATATGCAACGCAATTTGGTGGACCAAAAAACAATCGGTTATAAAGACATCACTGTAGCTGCCATATCAAAAATTTTATCAACTAATTTCTTTTAACGGAGGCTCAACTTTGAAATATAAAATACGATTTACTGCTGTCCTAAACACGCTAAAGAACAATAAATGGTACCATAAATTAATTAATTGCATTTGATGGTGTTAATGTCTCACAAGGCAACCCCATTATTAAATAATAGTTAACATACCTGATAATGGAACAATACCATTTTAATCTGCATTACGAAATGTAAATTGAATAGAAATACCTGGAATCTAGTTTTCAATTTTAATACCTCGATAAAAAGATACAAAAATATTAATGTAACTGGAATTAAAAACTATGTGAATCAAACATTTATTATACAATCCAAAATAAATTAGAATAAATTCGCTCGTATTATAATAACTTTAGTCAAAGATTTGTATCCTAAATATAAATCCTTGCTTTAGTAAATTGTCAACTAATGTATAAATAATCAAGTTGAATGTGACCGATTTTAAATTAATTAATCAATAATCTGTTGAAATTGAAAAATCAATAAGATAAGTATTTACATTAATTATGCGTACAATAAACTCAACAATCTGACCTCAGATAAATTCAGTTACTTCCTAGCAGACCGTGCATTCAAAATATTGTGAGGAGTGCTTTAGCTGTTAAAATTGATATGCCGTGTAATCGAATTAAGACATGCGCGTTACATTGACCTGTGCATGAACTGTCGCAAGTCTTGCCTTCCTCTGATAACGCGATTTAACGGTCAAGCCCTTTAAATCGAATTATAGACTTGTTTTCAAATGTTTCTTTTTAGTGCACTGAGGAGGTCCTTTTCCGGTATTTACAGGTACAGATACCGTAAACTGAAAGGGCCTCCTTAGTGCACTTAGAACAAAATAGTGCACTAGGGACCTGATGGCAAGATAGAATTGACACAAAAACATGGCATACGGAAGGAGAAGTACATGATTTCAAATTTTAGTAATTTTAGTAATTATAAAGTTTTTTAACAGTTGAAGTCAGTATTCTAATGTTACATGTACGTGTAAATAGGTTAATCGTTTCGAGTTTAATATGACACAATTAATAATATTGAGAATGGCAATGGCGAATGTGTCAAGTTCCAGTTTCATATTATAAAAAAGAAGGGTGTCTTCCCATTTATCTAACTTTTTAAAATAAGGTATTCTCATCTAGCCAACTTTTTATTTTTGATAATTATTGGGTTGTTGGTTTAGTAATAATAAGGTGTCTTTCTAAAATTTGACAGTAAATTTGTTCCTGTATGTTTTTATATTAGTATAGTGTTATTAACTGTCTGCTTCTGTATTGACACTGGTATAGATTCAAGGTTTGTTGTATTGACCTCCAGACACGTACATGCATGAACATTTGATAAATATTAGTTATTTGAAAAGAGAAATTGCACAAATTTAAAGGATATTTATTTAAAACAGAATTTACAAATAGTTTAATAAAGACAGCTTGTGTTTATCTTTTAAAACAAAAGAAGTTATGTATATCGGTCGAATGGAAAAATACGTCCATAAATCTGAATTTTGAGCAATTATATAAAATGTCAACCTCATTTCACTAAAAAGTCTGAAGGATAGACTAAAACAAGGACAAATCAACATTTATTATATACTAATAGCAAATAATATATAAACAGCATTGCAATTACGTGAATTCCATATTTTTTCGAAATGGTGTTTAGCGGGCTGATATGAAAAAATAATCACATGCCTTTCCGTAACGTTATCGCATGGCAAAGAAGAAAACAAAGAAGAAAAAAAAAAGGGTTCAATTAAATGCATTTTTAAGCATATTAATTTAGAAAGTTACTTTGTTAAAAAAAAAAAAAGTTGACTTTTCCGACAGTGCTCATTATGTATATTGTTAAATTATTTTTTGTCGATTCGTTCATACTAAAACATTTTTCTTCTCTTTTGAGACATATGATAGAAAGATTTCATATCGAATGTACTAAATTTGGGTTCCGACGTCTGTAAACTTTTCACTCTTTTAACTTCTATTTGTGAACCACGCAAATGGATCAAAATACGAATCTGTTATTTTTCTCCATTGTTGAAGTATATGATAAAAAGATCATAACATGTAATTTTTCATATCTGATGTATTATCAGCACTAGGTAAATATCAGCCCTCGAGCCTTCTTGGGCTGGTATTGAACCTAGGGCTCATAATACATGGGATATGAAAAATGCCATGTTATAAACTGACAATATTACTACACTGATGCAATATCACACGTACTTAAACTAGGATTAAGATCTACTGAACATTCCTTTAGTATGTGCTATGGATTTATGTTCGGTCTTTGTGTAGTAAAACGTATTCAACTTATATTTTGTCCTATTTGGATCATTTGATCAGAAGAACAGAAAAAAATATACAAAAAAGATCTATTACACGTGCAAAAAAGCTCCCTATTACACAAAAAAAAAAAAGATTCATCTCATTGACAAATCTTCATAAATAAAAGTGCAACTTATTTTTTTTTTTTATCCAATTCACATTTTAATTAACAGTTCAACAAAAACTAAGAAATACTTTCAAATGATTTACATTGCATTACCTAAATGTCAGTGGCACATTTTAACATGCTATGCTAGATAATACTACAGAAAATTTAATCCGGGTATAATTTTCAGTCTTATGTTTCACCTGTCATTCAACCTAAACTCTAAATACAAACCCTTTGTTCTTGATTACCTTTGATCTCATCTATCCAACTTTTTTTTTACCTGTACTACCTATAATTTTGAAGAGATGAGCGCGATTCAAACCTTTGCAATATGACAAATTACATCCCAGCTCCTTTGTTCTAACAGGGGTGATCTGAGCCGGATCACCCCAACCAGATCACCCCAGTTTAAGTTTCTTTGTTATGCATGCTTTCCTTTGTTCTGTTACATTTTGGCGGGAATGTCAAATCCAGTATAAAACTTCTAATTAAATATACGGTGAAGACAGTCTATCAAAATTCACGTAGAAAAAATCCAGTGTATATGCTGGGATTCGAACTCAAGACCGTTAGCATATCAAGCCACGACACATACCACTTCACCAGGACGACTAGATACAAACTATCAGAAATTTAACATACTTAAAGGAAGCAAGATATTTTTATAACTGGGGCGAGTTGGCAGACCTTTACTGAGTGGGGTTTAAACCCTTTTCGTTAAATAAATGAGTTGTCAGACTGATTGTTCAATTTGATTTTGCACTTTTTAAAAGTTGGGCGAGTCGGTTACTAGAGTTGGGCGATTTTTTCATAAAGTGGCGATATAGTGTGGGGCCGATTGGCCACTGGGGCGAGTTGACATTGTTTGATATCTACTCATCGTGTTAGGGGGTCATAAAGGGTATACATCATATAGTAATATATAAAGTATGTTATAATGGTTGTGTGTTGTTCTAAACTAGAGTTTATGAATTGTAAATGGTTTTTCGTCTAATCTAAAACAGCTGGGATGTAAAATAGTTATCCCATTTGGACTTGGTGTGTCAGTGTAAGATCAACCTCTGGCCTCCGGCCATCGGGATGATCTTACACTGACACACCGCGTCCTTATGGGATAACTATTAATTACACCTAACCGTTTTGACAAACCAGTAAATTCTTCGCCCGGGGATATACACCTGACAGTAATCTTCATTCAGTAACTTTACAATACCCAGCCGTGTCATTTCCGTATATTGTACATGTAGATAACACGTGTGATACATGTATATACACCAGAAATACCCATTCAAGTGATTTTTAATTTTAGAAGAACTCCATATCGGGAACATAGACATAAATTACAATAATATGTAAAAAATGTATTAATAATTTCAAATTGTTTATTAAATGCTCCTAGGCATGTATTTGTAAACTTATGTTAATTCGTTATTTCATGTATCTTTTTTTTTTTTTTTTTTTTTTGCTTCAATTACTTTTTTTTTATCTTATTGACTTATTCGTAAATCGAAAAACGCACAAATCTGAATACTGTGTCATCTTTTGTTTTACATTGTTTACCGGTTAAAGGTCGTATTCATTTAAAGAGCTACTGTATATATTAGCACTTCAACGCAAAGCTAGATGCATGATTTATGTTAGTTTACGCCGTATCTTATTTTTCTCAAGAAACCATTTTTTTTTTCTTCATCTTTCTCAAGTAAAACCAGACTTTGAGTTTTCTATCCTGAATGACAAAATCTCGGAAAAATTTGTGTTGCATTCTAATGCAATAATAAATCATTGCGCATTTGCTCTCGTTGTTTTCTACTGTAATGAAGATTTTTAATAAAACGGAAACTTAAGTGAGTATGGTCTAGTAATGATCAAGATAATTGCAGTTCATTTATAATAGACCAAGAGGACAAAGATATCTTTGAAGTCTTGAGTTCTAGTTCTGTTAATATACTGTATCATATGAGTTTTTTGCCGATTCCCGCCGTACCCTTTCCTTTGAGGAATACCCTTTCCTTTGAGGAAAGAAACCGCTCTTTCCAGACGGCCATTATGACGTCGTTGAAACACCGTGAAATTACGGGAAACAATAGACGACGGTTACGTTTGTTATTACCTCCCCTGAAACTGTTGGATATGCCCTTAAATTATATTTTTATCGTTGGGTTGCTTTTCCATTAATTGACGTTTACGCTAATTAAGAATCGTGCATAATCATATGGGGACCTTACTTTAACCAAACTTCACAGAAACAATAAATTCATGATCTTTTGGAATCAAAGATAAAGCCAATAATGATTGGCCCGACTATTTACCTTACATGAAATTCATAGGCAGAACTACAAAAGAGAGAATCCCCCCTCCTACCCAAATTCCTTTAGAATATTAGAATAAAAAAAATCTGAATCAAATGTATAGTTTTTTTGTTTTTTTTTTATTAGAAAAAGTTCTTTTTCACAAAACGATGTTAGACAATATAATTATTTTAAGACAACTCGTGCTTTATTTAAAACCTTTCAAAACACAATGCTATATCTTCATCATTATGATTTTTGGCCGGACAAATAGCGAAAAACCGTTAAAATGCTATTTGTCCGACTTGCCGGATGAATAGACATTTTTTACTATTTTTCCGGCTAGCCGGACGAATAGCCACTGCCTTAAAAGAAGGGGAACAATATACCTCTAAGTAGTAAAACTTTAAAATTGATATTCTTTAAATTGTATAGCTTTCTTATTCTGGCTTTCTCCTCCATTTTTAAATTATATTAAGAATCACGTTTTTACGCCAGATCTTTTATTATTTGTTAAATCAAAGACATGTAGTACATGTATTCTATTTTCCGGGATAAATTATTCACAATGATAAAGAAAAAGGGATGATTTAGAAATTGGCATTTTGTGTATACACAGGTCTATCTATTGGTGAACACTATAATAATATGTGACCCACTAGCTGTCCTTATGTGTTTTTGTTGTTTGATTGCTGGCGCGTTGTTGTTAAACTCACTATGATCTCCTACAGTTTCAATATATATTTCCCTTAAGACTTTGCTCAGAGGAAAGTGATAGAATAGGTTTGTATATACATTTTAGCGTTTCACTTTTCAATTTTTAACTCCCCAAAATTTTATTTTAAACTATTAATTTTGAAGACGTGTGTTATCTAAACGAAGTCTAAATGGTCACCAACTTACCAGTTTATTGTTTCCCTATTTTGCACAAACCTAAATATAAACCTCATTATAAATACAATTTAATTGGTCGCAGTAACTTCTATTGATCACAAAACAATTCCACGTTTTTTTTAAATATGAAAAAAAATAATATTTATTTTTTTTACTTTGAAACAAGGAAATAATACTTTAAATTACATTGTGCAAAATATGTTATAAAATCTTCCTAAAAATTAGAAACTCTTTTCTTCATAAAAATGTTTGACATAGTTTACCCTGGACATAAAACAACTTACAATCAATCAACTAAAATATATTTAAGGGATTATTTTTCTGCATGTACGTATATATGCCGAATACCATATACATATATTGTCGGTTAATTATTTTAAGCATAAAGTTCATAAATCGATCTCTGAAACAAATTATATATATATAGAATAAAGTAAAAGTAAAGATTAAACTTATGCATGGCGGAAAAGAAATATATGAAAACGGTAGATGCAATGAGCATGCAGCCTTGCAAATGATATTTTTAAAAAAATATATATTTATTTTATTAAACTTAGGACTTTAATTTAAGTATTGTTGATGGGATGTTGAAGTTTCCAGAACATAGAAAATACACAAGAAAATTTATCAGTACACTATTCTATCAAAATGTGTTTGGTGTTTTCTTTTTCTAAATTCTTTTACAATATATTTGTTTAAGAATTTAGTGTTTTCTGATTCATTCTGACATCTGTGTCCATGGATCTGAACAAAAAATTGCGAAGAAGTTATGCTTACCTGTTTACCTTTTATTTAAAAAAATGATGAAAACATGTTTCAACAGAATATTTTATATATATAAAATTATTTAATTTTTGTTTGTCTTTACGAAAACAAAAGCTAAATGTCATCGTCAGCATGTATAATGGAAGGCGATAAACACTTTAGAATATACACCACCTGCTGGATCTTTTTACCTGGGCCCTGATCTTGTTACTTAACAAGTATGAATGTAAAATTCTCGATATGGTATAGTCAGTCAACTATAATTAGAAATCATTGTCCGCTGTTGGAAGTTTAGTTTTGCCATTTTTCGTGCTTGTCATAAGACGATATTGCAGGGGTTTCGATTGTTAAACTCGTTAAATCAAATAACGAACATATTCCATCTCAACCTGAGAAAGAGTGGCTCATTTACATTAATTTTATCAATGATTATCGTTTATAAGATGTTGTACTTTCAATGCTATTTATAAACGCCGAGTAAAATTTTAAATGTTTGGTATACAAATTTTAAATTGTTCATCTTAAAAAGTATTCAGAAGACAATGGGACATATCGAAGAATCTTTGAGTTCTGACGAAAATTATAGTGTTTTTTCTATCTTTCCACAAAGTATATAAAAGTACCAAGCGTTTTTCTCAACTTTGACAACCTTATTCTGTAACAGATCTTGGCAGAATTTTTCAACGGCAATTTTCAAAGCGCTTAGACTATTACAGTGCACCGTTACGATTCAAATACGATTTAATGGTATAGAAAAACCTTGCAGATGACTAACTATTGACAAAAACATGCTACATTTGAGAAAAATGGCTGTAAAGATTTTACATATATCTGCCGTCGCTATATTGGGATAGTCGTAATTCCAGTTACGGTTATCAGTTTAATACCAGTGCAGTTGAGTAAAATGGTGCAGTTATTCAAATGCAGATTTAAATATTATCAATATTAAACCAAAATAACGCAAGCAGCTATGGTCATCTTGGTGAGGATAGTATTCACTATTTTGTAAGTGCCCTTTTATCAACGAAGCAAAGAGAAATATTGTTTTCAAATTAGAAAGATCTACTATATAAAAAGAAGATATGGTATGATTGCCAATGAGACAACTATCCACATAAGACCAAAATGACACAGACATTAACAACTATAGGTCACCGTACGGCCTTCAACAACGAGCAAAGCCCATACCGCATAGTCAGCTATAAAAGGCCCCGATAAGACAATGTAAAACAATTCAAACGAGAAAACTAACGGCCTTATTTAAGTAAAAAAAATAACGAAAAACAAATATGTAACACATAAGCAAACGACAACCGCTGAATTACAGGCTCCTGACTTGGGACAGGCACATACATAAATAATGTTTATCCATTTTGCTTTTATTAGCTGGTGACGGTGACATATATCAGAAATACACTAAGATTTAGAACATTCAATTAAAATTCGGAATTCCTACTTCTCAACTCTTCACTCTAGTTCAGTTTTATATATTACTCTTATACGTTTTGTTTTTGAAACAATGCTATATTTTGTCAAAAGTCAAGCACAATAACCCGAAAGCGAATTGCGAGAAGTAGTTTCGTATTTCGTTTTCGTTAAAGAAAAAAAAATACTAATAGTTTATGTAAAATAACGACTCTTGTACGGTGTTGCGTTTATATCTTTTGAATGCATTGGTGCAATTGGATGCAAACAATAATGACCATAAAATGTCAGATTTGCGAGATCAGAAAGTAACCTAACAACTAAATAATTGAAAACCTAGAGATCAATGTTTAACATTCGACAGCAATGAGCATTTTTCATAAATAAAACATGATTTAGGTGAATACTTTGTGAGTAAAGAAAAAGAGACTACTGTCCATAGATTTGTTATTAACCCCTGATGCTTGATGGGTACAAATTAGTATTCAGGAATTACCACTTTGCATTACATCACATTACAACAGAAATTAGAAAATACATGTAGGGACTCGAAGTATTTCTAAGACATTGTTTTTTTCCTGTTCTATGTAGCTTTTTTTTCTGGCAAACACGGTTTTATAAATGCTGACAGGCACCGATCATTGAAAAACAATCGATCTGTTTAAAATAAGAAATGAAAATAATTGTTTTTTTTATGGCAAATAAGAAAAATGACCGTTTGATTTGAAATTGTTTGAAATTATTCAGAATAGATTGAAATAGATAAAAATAACGTATTTTAATGTGAAAAGGCTAGACTTTAATTTGTGTCGTAGGGATGTGATTGAGTGGTTTTGTTTACAATTATTTCCCATTATTTCCCTAGTGAAAATCTGCAATAATTATTGTTTTATCATGTTGTTTGATTTTCACATTATAACAAAACTAAGAATATGACGGATGAATTTATAGTTAGCTGTTTAATGTCCAGTGGCAACTATTAGATGTATCATTAGGAGGACATTTACAATTTTATACTAACATTAGATGTATGTGTCATTATATGTTGTGTCACATACTATAAATATGTAGTTTTATGGCAATAAAGATTTGAATTGAATTATAATACGTTATTCTGATTGGCTACGCTGCAGTCTTGCGTTATTCCTTAATCAATTTCATTGCACAATAAAATGTATCATTCAAGATGACACGAGGTCCCACAATAGAGTGCACAGGTAAATTAAATAAATTCTTGATAAAAATCGTGTTTTCATAATCCTAGCCAAAAAAATGTATTTATAAGTATTGAATGCTTCTTTTTGTAACTTCATAGGGTTGTAAAAGCGTTGACCGTGCGCACATTTTTAGAATGTAGCGCTTTCACGCTTCTTACAAAATGTACTTCGGTCAACATTTTTACACCCCAATGAAGTTACAAAAAAGCATTCAATACTTAAAATGAATATGAACAAGGACATCCTGTGTTATGCAAACATGTGTATTTCGGCACAAGCGATGACCTATAGACCATGTGTATCATATGTATATTTAGGGTGGGTTGCTCCGAATTAAGGAGGTATAAATACAGGAAAATAAAGAAAAAAAAATACAAAATTAGAATAGTCTAAGAGTATAACGGGCAAAATAAAGAACAGAGGAAAATGGTAAAAGAACATTAAGTAAAATGGTATAAGAAAAATCAGGAATAGAAGGAAATGGTCTAGTTTTTTGCCGGACAATTGTTGATCAGTGGCCGATCCAGAACTTTCTTAAGGGGGGCCCGCTGACTGACCTAAGGGGAGGGGGGCGTTCCAGTCATGCTTCATTGAGTCCCTATATAAAGAATCAAATTTTTCCCACGAAAGGGGGAGCCTGGGCCCCCAGCCCCCCCCTCCCCCGGGATCTGCCTATGTTGATGATTGTTTAAAGTAAAGGGCATTTATAGGTAAAATAATACACAATCGTTTGTACATTGGTAGGGATTTATGTTTGGAGTTGATGAGGCACATAATGAGTAATTGTTTTTGTTTGAAATTTCTCGAATATTTTGTTTTTTCTCGTCAGATTTTAAAATGAATAAAAAAATCTATAATACAAAACTAAATGATTTAATTACGACATATATAGATAAAACTGCTATTCAGTCGATTTTAAAAGACATGCTCTAAAAGAGAATACATAAAAAATATTTAACAATCTTTTCGAACAAAAAGTCAACCTTAAGACACGGAATATATTTTTGTAAGAACATTATATTAATTCCGACTTCCATCTAAAATAACTTGAATTGTTCATTTGAAAAAAAAGGGTGATACCTTAGGCTATTTTCAAAAAAATGTTGATTGATCCGAATTTTACGCATGTTATAACCTATATAAAAGGATTTAAAAGAACACAATTCATGTTTTATATTAAAAAAAAAAAAAACATATACGCTAACGAAACTATGCACGCCAAGAAACGATGTACACTAAACGATACGATATACGCTAAACGAAACGATGTACGCTTAACGATACGGTATACGCTAAATGAAACGATTAACGCAAAACCAGAGGATATACGATAAAAGGGCGCTTATGTTATCGTTTATGGTATGGTTTATGGTACATGGTTTCGTTCGTACATCATTCGTTCAGCGTCCATATAACGTTCGGTCAGCGTTTCGTTTACATTCGTACACCGTTCGGAAAGCTTACGTACATCGTTCGGGCATCGTCCGTACATGGTTCGGGCATCGTTCGTATTGTTAACTTTTACGTTACACGGACTGTAGCTGCACCCTCCTCATCATGGTTTATTGACTTTAAAACTTTTACACAGCCTACAAGTTAGGGTTTGTGTTTAGGTTTGTATAAAGGCAACGACTCATGATTACTCAATGGTACTTGGTATGAAGTTGTACTAGCATTGGCACATCCCATTTCCATGGAAATTGTTTAGCATTATGTACCTTCAGTTATGGTCCATTTACTTTAAATATTTGCATAACTTGTAAACAGGCTAAATTATTGGTATTTTAATTTCAACATTTGCAGTATCAAAATTACAAAAAAGGCGAGACATATATCTGTGATATCAGTTTATTATTGGTTTAATATTCCTTGAATAAATTTTAAAGTTTGATAAATCAGGGGCAGGTTTACGGGGAAAAATTTGGTTATGCTATTAATAACCTTTTCAATTCATTGTTTCTAAAGTTGCATATATATTGTAGAAATCTCTCTATAACCAATCAGACCACTTACATTTTTTCTACTTTAAGAAAACAGGATAACTTTATGAATCTTTTTTTTCAGGAAATGTTTGAGACAGACTCATTTCCCTCTACAAGTGAACAAGCTGATTTGTCACAGGTAAAGTTCCTTACACATTGTAACTTGAATCATCTTTGTCACAGTTATCTCTCTTTTTACATTTTTATTGCATTAACAAATAGTTTGTAACTATATCTTATTGAAAGATTACATTTTGAGTGGCTATGACCTTTACCTTAAAATAAGTAATAGGAAAACAACACATAAAAAATTGCACTTAAGGTCACCTGGACTAAAGGTTTATTTGAGCTATTGCCATCACTTGGCATCAATTACGGAGTCAATTATATACTATTTAAAAAATGTTCTTCTCTGAAACTGCTGAATGGATTGTGACCAAACTTGGCCACAATAATAATCAGGGTATCTTCTTTTAAAGAAATGTGGATAAAGTCCCACAACTAGCATACATGATACTATATTATTAGTTACACAGTGTTCAATTGTCCTAATACGAGAATTTATCGGGTCAATAAAATTCATATCGGGTGAGATGAAGCAAAACCCAATATGAATTTTATTGACCCGATAAATTCTGTATTAGGACAGTTGCACACTGTGTAACGAATTTATCCTGATTTTGTTATATTACATATTATTATATTCAAATTCAATAATAGGACAATATCAACCAAATATATTAAAGATATTAAATCTAAAACTGTAAAAATTTTCAAATATTAGGACTATTTAAAGCAACTCAAATTATATTTTTTTATTAGGTCAGTGGTATAAGGGAGATAATTTCAATTGACGTAATACATAAGGGAGATAATTCCAATTGACGTGATAAACTTATATATATAAAGAGACTATGAATCTATTGCATTTCTATTTTTAGCAATCCAGTCAAAACAGTTATGAGTGCTGTGGAAAGTTGGAAAGTTTAAACCATTTTCTAAGTTTGTGTGGTGTTGCCAATTTCAACATACCAGTTTATACATGGGCCTCATATACAGATAAAACAAAAAATGGGTACATTCAGAAAATAAAAGAAGTTGTTCAAGCTGTCGTGGATACTCTATTCAGGAATGAAACAGAAGTTGTTCTTCAAGATGTTTATTCATCAATTAATGGGTGCAATATTCAACCAGCTGAAACTGAGACAGATTGTATACTTGTAGATGCTTTGACTGAATCTTATAGCAAGGCAGAGTCATGGCAACTGAAGAGACAGATATTATCAGTCTTGTCAAAAACTTTGTCATTTCAAGGGATGTCTCAAAAGATTCCAGGCATCACAGAGTATAGATATTACATCGCCAAAAAACACTCAGCAGTTTATGGATGTGCTTTACCTCCACCTATTACAGAGCATCCCAGACAGAAAATGGACCCACACAAGCTTGATACTTTTTTAGATTGTATAACATCATCCCACATCATAAAAGATTTGCCATTTGGTGGGCGAAAAATGAGATTATCTAGTGGGAAAATTATTGAAACACCCAATGTGATACGATGCATGGCACCAGCTGCAATTATTCAGCAGTTCAAACAGTATTGTGCTGAAAATGAAGAGATACCATTAGGTGAGTTTTTTTTTTTAATACATGTTTTTTAGAGATATAATAGAGTGGCCATGACAGCTTGAATCACTTCATTTATTTTGTAAATGTACCCATTTATATTATTGTATCTGTATATCAGTGTATATGTTATCCATTTATAAACTGGTATTTTGAAGTTCGTAACACAAAAAAGACTTAGAAAATAATATAATCTCTCAAACTATCCATAGCCCTCAGCTATTGTGACTTGATTGCTAAAAATAGAAATTATGCAAGAGACTAATTTTTAATTTAGAAGAATGAGTGAATCTTTAGTAAAAGATATGAAAAGCAATACAAATTATTTTTTATGCATCATATTTGTTTGTTGTGGGACATTCTTTTATTTTATATTATAACACTCTATTACTTTTCAGGAGACAGTACAATGTTTAAAATGTTTACTGAATGTACAGCAAATGTAAGAAAAGCTTTTGAGGGAATAGATTACTTTATTGCTGAAGGAGGAAGTGCTTTTCAGGTTAGTATACCATAATCACATTACTTTGATTTCAATGCATGGGATTTATAGATTTATTATATTATAGTTGGGACTTATAATCAATGATAATATGAAATATGGGATTTATGGACCCTGTTTATTATAGTTGGGACTAATAATATGAAACATGTGAACTACAAAATACATGTTTATCATAATAACTGAGGAAATCGGTCCGTCCTCCTGTACAATTTTTATATCCGCAAATTCTCTTAAATGTAGTTGACAGAATTTTGTGAAATTTTCACTCCATCTTTTTCATCTTTCCAACTATTTTTTTGAGAAATTGTTTTAGGGGTGATCTAGTCATGGACTTTGTCTTTATTTAAGGAATACCCAATTGTTTTCACAGCTCCACCTATACTAATCATGGGAAGTAATTGAAAACGTCTTAGCTTTAGGTTTTCATTCATATACTTATATATATTGATATCTAAAAATATTTTTGTTGGATAATTCTCACAAAATCAACTTAAAAAAATAAATTTCTTCTGCCTATCAATATCCAAATTTGCAGTCTGGTATTGTTGACGGTTTTGCTTCATCTTTATAGGATATCTGTAATGTTGTCCAAGAGTTGTGTCGAGTCGGTGCACTGACAGATCAAAGAGCAAAGGATTATGCAGAAATTGTTCAAGAATGTAAAAGATATTTGAAACAGATTTTAAGGTAAAAAATATCAATCAACTTTTTTAAAGAAAGGATTGGGATATGTGTCGAAGACACAGAGACCCATAATTGAACAGCAGAAACGTGCATAAATGTGAAAAACCATGGATATTATATATATATATATACAACTCGTCTAAACATCAACCCAACAATGTTAGATCTGTAAATTTGCTTTCGCAATTTTTTTTGTTCTTCCCGCGCCGGGATTCGAACCCATGCTACTGAGATATCGTGACACCTAATCGCCTGCACTGTAGCCGTCCCGCTAGACCACACGACCACCTGAGCTTCACAATAATAAAGCTTTCTTTGGCCGTGTGTTAACTTTCCTCATCAGTTTTAATCTAGCGTCTTACTACAGTATATGATATAATATATATATATATATATATATATATATACAACTCGTCTAAGCATCAACCCAACAATGTTAGATCTGTAAATTTGCTTTCGCAAATTTTTGGTTCTTCCCTCGCCGGGATTCGAACCCATGCTACTGTGATATCGTGACACCAAATCGCCTGCACTGCAGCCGTCCCGCTAGACCGCACGACCACCTGGGCTCTCAAAAAAAAAGAGCTTTCGCTGGCCGTGTGTTACCTTTCCTCGTCAGTTTTAATCTAGCGGCGTACTACAGTACATGATATATAAGGCATGAAGATGTTATTGTTACAGATCAGCTAAATTATCTATAGTAAAGGATCCTACAAATTAATGTAATATACAGTCACAGAAAATAATTATATTTATAAGTACGTCTGAGTCAGTGACAACTCTACAACAGATGTATCCATCGGATCGCCATCAATGATGGTGATACATGGCTGTGTACATAATGTATATACAACTCGTCTAAGCATCAACCCAACAATGTTAGATCTGTAAATTTGCTTTCGCAAATTTTTGGTTCTTCCCTCGCCGGGATTCGAACCCATGCTACTGTGATATCGTGACACCAAATCGCCTGCACTGCAGCCGTCCCGCTAGACCACACGACCACCTGGGCTCTCAAAAAAAGAGCTTTCGCTGGCCGTGTGTTACCTTTCCTCGTCAGTTTTAATCTAGCGGCGTACTACAGTACATGATATATAAGGCATGAAGATGTTATTGTTACAGATCAGCTAAATTATCTATAGTAAAGGATCCTACAAATTAATGTAATATACAGTCACAGAAAATAATTATATTTATAAGTACGTCTGAGTCAGTGACAACTCTACAACAGATGTATCCATCGGATCGCCATCAATGATGGTGATACATGGCTGTGTACATAATGTATATACAACTCGTCTAAGCATCAACCCAACAATGTTAGATCTGTAAATTTGCTTTCGCAAATTTTTGGTTCTTCCCTCGCCGGGATTCGAACCCATGCTACTGTGATATCGTGACACCAAATCGCCTGCACTGCAGCCGTCCCGCTAGACCACACGACCACCTGGGCTCTCAAAAAAAGAGCTTTCGCTGGCCGTGTGTTACCTTTCCTCGTCAGTTTTAATCTATATATATATATATATATATATATATATATATATATATATATATATATATATATATATATATATATATGGCAAAATTGAATATAATAAAAAAAAATCACAAATTGCAACACAAACAAAAGATATCCAACTCCCACCACATGTTCTCCAATATATGCAGCCTCCTAATAATGTCTAGAACATAAAAATATCAATAGATCAAAAGGGAACAGCACCATGTCAAAGTATCTGAACATACTTTTATTTGTAAATTTTCCATTTCTGTTTCTCTTGAGGAAAAAGGTTTCTGAGAGTACGTAAAATTAGAATTGGCCATTAATGAACAGATGCCAAAAAATACCACACAACTCGTCATAAGCAAAGGGTAAAAATGCTTATACAATGGCCTGTAACTGCATTGATGAAATAATGTATGATATATATATATATATATATTAATACATTTTTACGTGGATCAACATTGCATTACATTTTTGATTGAGTTTGTGTTTTGTGATTTCTTCTTAACTATTATAATGAGTTTAGACAGATTAGATAAATCAGTAATGGCTTCATAAAAAGGGACAAAAATGACCTTTATATACAGACACAAGCATTTGTCAAGGTATGAAAAATATATATATATATATATATATATATATATATATATATTTCAGGTTCACATTTCTGAACTGGCAACTGTTCCTGATCATTGCAGAATATTTGCACTTAGCGACAAAGAAGAAGCATCCAGCTGCTTATGTGGTCATAATCATGACATGGTTTGCAGAAACTGTGAGCAATTTTTTGAATTGTTGTTATCTTAAGCAGCCTGATTGCTAACAGTGATCTGAAAGAAAAAGAAGACTGCAGGGATGATTGCCAATACAAACTATCCCAGGCTCAAACCAATATTTTCAGCTGGAAGACACATATTTTAAGAACTTGCCATCAAGAGAAAGCCTAAAACAGAAATTATGAACACCATGGGTCCAAATGACATTTTGATAGTTCTTGATTGGGCGAGGAAGTTCCTCCCACGAAGGTTCAGAGAAGACCAGAGCAATTGGTTTGCTAAACGAGGTCTTTCTTGGCATATAGGTGTAGCTTTTCGTCGAAGAAATGTTATTGAAAGTTTAGCTTTCAACCATATTTTTAATGGCCAAATACCACAAGACTCGTATGCAACGTCTGCAGTCATCCTTGATATAGTCAATGATCTGAAAGAACAAGACAACAGCATAGACAAAATCCATCTATGGTCAGACAATGCTGGCTGTTACAAAAGCTCAGCCACAATATATGCTTTGTATTGTAGTAAGTTTGTAACCTCATATGACTTCTGTGAAGCACAGAGTGGAAAGGGAGCATATGACCGAACAGCAGCAACACTGAAATCAAGCATAAGGAGATACATTAACCAAGGGAATGATGTCTTGACAGCAACAGAGATGAAAGAAGTAAGTAAATGTCTACATTACATATCATTGCATAACATTGCATTACATTGCATTACATTGTATTACATTGCATTACATTGCATTACATTGCATTACATTACATTACATTGCATTTTATTGCATTACATTGCATATCATTGCATATCATTGCATTACATTGCAGTGTATTTTACTAATTTTGTAAAACATTGTTTCTAAGAGTGAATGAATTACATAATAGGTATGCCACGCCTACAATCATTTGTAAGCTTTGCTTTCTAGTAGTTTTATATGAAACAGGAAATCTTGTACACAGCTGTTCAAATATGATTGGATCTTTTAAAATATTATTTGCAATTTTAGACTTTAACCCTAATAAATCAGTGTGGTTTCATCATCATTTGTAATGATGTGCATGGTTTATTTAATTATCACGTAACATGTGGACTGGAAGCATCATATCTATGGTTAAATATCATTCTGTTATCTTCATTCTAATGCAATGTCTACAATAAATTTTTAAAATACAAGGTCATGAATTCCGTATGCATGATTTCTGCAACAGCATCAACCTTGTATATATATATATATATATATATATATATATATATATATATATATATATATATATATATATATATATATATATACCGTTAAATTGTTGACATAATCTAATTAAAACTGTTAACAAATTTTAGTTCACCTATTACACTTTTTTTTTTATTAAATCTCCATACATGTATTATAAAAATATCATTTAACTTCAGTCAGGTTGTGTTGCTACACAAAAATAGCTTTAGTTTGTCATATCTAGATTTTTATTTGTAGCTGGAACTTTTCTAATTTCTTGTTTTAACATTTTGTTTCGAATAATTGTATTTGGTTATATATGTGCACAACACAATGAAATTATCATCCAATTTGGTTTACTTATTTTGTTCAATTTTACATTGTAGGCAATAGAAAAAACCTCCAAAAAAGTGCACTATGTAGTTAAAGTGGTTGAAACTGACACTAGTCCTACACAACCTCACCAGAAAGTTCAAATTCCATCTATATCAGCCATGAATAACTTTGAGTTTGTTGAAAATGGTGTAAAAGTCTGGAGACACTACAAGCTTGGAGCAGGTAATCTTGAATTGAACAAGTGCCAAAGTAACGCAGTCCCATAAACAATCTTTGGGAGAGAGGCTAGGTTCAATATTGAAGTATTTATGTTAAGTGTGCCTTTTCATCCTCTGCTTCTTGTAGTAGGTGGTTTAAAGTAAAGGGACTGTAGTTGTGTCCTAAAATGAATGGGAACAACCTAAGGTGTTGCAGGAAAATAAGCAGATCCTGATTCTTGCCAGATTTAAGAAAAAAGGGATAAGGAGCAATAGCTCAAATAAAGGACCAAATTATCAAATACAATCTCAAATGGAACCGAAACTACCTCACTCATAAAATTGAGAATGGAAATGGGGAATGTGTCAAAGAGACAACAACCTGACCATAGAAAAAACAACAGCAGAAGGTCACAAGTCATGACTGTCTAAAGCACAATACCTGTTTTAAGCAATCAAGGGCACAGCACATTGTCAAATCTCAGTTAGATGTAAAAGTGAAAATTAAGTGGATATCAGGCGATACTTTAGTTTTCAAATTCTAATTTGCCTCTGACATTTGTATATATGATCAATAGTAAGTCAGAATAACAAAAAACATACATACATTGTTGAAGGCCGTCAGGTGACCTATAGTTTTTAATTTCTGTGTCATTTTGTGTTTTGTTGGGAGGTGTCTCATTCATAGCATCATACCACATCTTTTTTTTTATATATAGACAATTATTGTTTAGTGTCTTTAGATGTCAGGTTTAGCTGTATTTCTACAGGGCTGAGAAACAGGTGTAATGCAAGCCTCATCAAGCTATTACTCCTGTTGAGTCTAGTACAAATCCAGCTGATATTTAAAGACAAAACAATTATTGTCTTTAACCTGTAATTAATTTGTTACTTTTGTTTTCTAATCCAATCATTGAATATGTTTTTGAAAGAAATCAATATGACTTAAACACGTACCACAATCAGGACCCCAAATTGAATTGTGATGTTAACAGTAATTGGTCATAACCATTCATTCGCGACAGGAGCAGGATACAAAGAGACCACATTGTCATCTACAATACATAAACATATATTACTTCATATTATCTGTACACCTGTATTAGTATAGTTTAAAGGTCGATAGTAGAATAATTGTCTGTATAATGTGTATCTTTTATCAGTTTTTTTAAGCCGTTTTGCATTTTTTGCTTTATCCTTTGCAGGTAAACTTGTACCATTAAACCAGGAAGATGTCACTGTGCCGAAATTGAGAATCATTGAAAACCCAAGTGAAATAGTTGACTTCCATCCTCTTGTACAGTCGTCATCATCAGTAGCATCATCATCAACAACAACAGCAGCATCATCTTCATCATCTTCATCATCTTCATCAACCCACCAAAGTGAAGACATATTTACATGTACTAATGATGGATGCACTGCATCATTTAACTCCCATCAGGACTTTAACAACCATTTAATTCTGGACAACTGTGAAATTCATTCAGAAAGAGTCAGTAAAGTAGATGTGCTGAAGACTAAATATGTTGACAAATTAGCAGAATCCCAAGTAAATTCAAAAAAAATTACTCTCACAGGAAACTGTGGTGAAATGGAAGGGGAACACCATCTATCCCGTGGTTGGGCAATAAAAACTGACAGAAAAAATAAGAGATTTAGTGACAATCAGAAGAACTTTTTGATAGAAACAGGGCATAAGGAAGACCCTGAAAATGTTGCCGTAGTGATGAGGAGCGTGAAAAATGCAGATGGGACCAGAAGATTTTCAATTGAAGAGTTTCTCACTCCACAGCAAATAACAATTTTTTTCTCTAGACACTGTAGAAAGAATGGAGCATTGAGGGAACAAGCAATTTCTGACATTGAGAGTTCTTTGCTAAACTGATTGAACAGATACTCATGTATTTTTACTTTTACAATGCCAATTTTTTTTTCATGAAATTTAGCACTAATGTAGAATCAACATTAAGACAAGTTTCAGGAATATCCTCCTAACCTATTTTTTTTTTTAATAATTTGAAAACCTGAACATTTTTTATTTCTTCTTCAAGATATATAGAATTTTGACTGAACTTTGAAACTATGTTACTATAAATAGATAAAAATCCTGGTCTATTGTTTTTATGATATGTTCAACATAAGAAACTTTCACATTGACAGAATTTACAGAAATATTCTACCCTTTTTTGGGAGGGCTGAAGAACTTTGTAGAAAAAAAACTTCAATAAGTGGAATTTCAATCGAACTTCAGAACTAGGACCCTATAAACATGATCAATCGGAAAAAATACCCTTTCAATTTTTTTTCTGATATATTCAACTTAAGTTACTTTAACATTAAACAAAGTTTCAGGAATACATACACTATCATGTGGGATTTTTTTTTTAAGAATAATTTGAAGAAAAAATTTTGAAGAAAAAATAATAAAAATTTTGGTTTTTCACGAAATAGAATTTTGACCAAACTGTTGAACTAAAACATGATAAATTGGAAAAAATATCCAATCCAATTTTTTTATGAAATGTTCAAGTTAAGGTTCTTGAACGATAATAAGAGTTCAGAACTACATGACCCTGTGGTTTTTTTGAGAATAATTTGAAAAATGGTCAAAATTTGGTTTTTTCCAGAAATGGAGTTATGCCTGAATTTCAGAACAATTTTTCTATAAATCAGAAAAAAATACCCAATCCAATTTTGTTGTAGAAATTTTCAACTTAATTTACTTTAACATTAAGCAAAGTTTCAGAAATACACTACCCTGTGGGTTTTTAAAAAAATAATTTGAAAAAATGGTAAAAATTTGGGTTTTCCAGAATCAAATTTTGCCGAAATTTCGGAACGATTTTTCTAAAAATCAGAAAAAAACTACCCAATCCATTTTTTTCTGAGATGTTCAACTTAGGTTACTGAAACATTAAGCAAAGTTTCAATAATACACTACCCTGTCGCTTTTTTTACAGGAATATTTGAAAAATGGTAAAAATTTGGGTTTTTCCAGAATAGAATTTTGCTTCCTCATTGGAACGATTTTTCTATAAATCGGGAAAAAATACCCAATTATATTTTTTTGCAGAAATGTTCAACTTAAGTTACTTTAACCTTCAGCAAAGTTTCAGAAATATGCTACCCTTTGGGTTTTTAAAAAAATATTTTGAAAATTGGTAAAAATATAGGTTTTTCCAGAAATTGAATTTTGTCTCATCTTCGGAACGATTTTTCTATAAATCCCCCAAAATACCCAATCCAATTTTTTAATAAATTCTTTAACATATATAATTGAAACATGATAACAAGTTTTAAGATTTTTCTACACTGCAATTTTCATAGAGAATAATTTGAAAAATGATGAAAATCTCTTTTTTCCAGAAATGGAGTTTTGGAGAAAGTACCCTATTTAGATACCATTAAAAAAAAAATTTTCTTGGACTTGTCATTTTATACTTTTTATTTTATAGTAACAGAAATGCAGTTTATGAACATAAATGTCATGCAATAGTTATTGTTTTGTATTTATGCTCTGAAATAAATGTTTCAAATTTGACAAAATCTTAGTATTTTTTCCAGAAAATGAGCAGAAATATCAAAAAATGGTTGCCCGTCACCCATGGCAACCATGAATTGAATTTAGAAAAAATAACTTTATTTTATAAATTAGTATTACTAAGCAAACATGTGACATGAATTTCAATTAATTCTGAGACATGCCATTTCTGAGTACTTTGATAACTCTTTGACAGTTATGTCGAATTGCTCTTAAGGTCAAGTAACAGTAAATGAACGCCATCTACCGGATTCCGCGAAATATTGCGACGTTTTGTACGAATTACGTCCCTTTGACCAGATTTTGCAATGTTAAAATTGCACCCGGCGACTTTTCGATGGGACAACGTCAACGGTTAATTTGACGGAAAGTATGTTACTTCTAGGAGAATGAACTAGTTTTTCTGAAATTAAAAATTGAAAATGAATATAAAAACAGTCCTGAAGACGATCTTCAATTGAAAATGAAAATCAGGACGTAGGGTGGTAGAGTTTGTATATCTGCCGACCAGTTAAAACAAGTGTGAAAACTGTTGCTCACTACTATTTCTACATAATTGTGATGAGAAAAAACAGTGTGGTCTCGGAAGTATTCTATATGTTGTGTGTCAAAACTGTCCTTTCAAAAACCCTATATTCACTGGGAAAAGACATCGTCTAGCAGAAAATAAGCAGAAGGGGACATTAATACTAAAGTTAAAACTTAGTATTATACGGTAAGACTATATCTCCCATATTTTGAAAATTACCACACCAGTCGGAACAAGTAAAAAAATTATCAAATTAGAGAAAAGGAAATGAACCACATAAACTAATACTGGTCATAAATTCGCCACTGCTGTCAGTCAGTCATTATATGGCACTAAACTATAATACACTTAAATTAATTAACCTTGTTCACGGTTGGAACAATAGTTTAATATTCATACACAGTTTTTAGACTAACAAATTAAAAATAAGCAAAAATGATGTTTCACGATCATTAATCCATCGCTACATTTTGCAATCTGACGTTGTTTTTTTTTTGTAATGGTGCTTTCTTTCACGTCCGCAGTTTTGATGTTAAAAATAGAACACAAATCTTTAAATAGATACATGTACAAATAGTATATGGTTTGAAGATTTATACAGGGCTTAGTATCCTAATAGTATTGATTCGTATGGTTGTCTCCTCAAAGGAAATTGTTATATATATATATGGGTAAAAATTAACCGAATAAAAAAAATGTACCCTAGCTGAAAGTAGCATCTCAAATACACAATAGAACTGTTCTCAATTCTATTTCACTCATAAAACTTGAAGGTTGAGAACGAGATTATATCGATCACCTCTATATCATAGTACAACTATATATACCGACTGAAAAATATGCACAGTGTCACTGATTTTCAGTACCTAAAGTTAAATGTAAATCCCGTAAGTTAGTACTTCAATAAGACAGCAACCAGACAACAACACAAGGCCAAAAGAAAATTAAAAAGGAAAAGACATCTTATGATATCAATTTGACGAAGGGGGGGGGGGGGGGGGGTGCAGGGGTCCTGATCCCGAAATCCCGGACTTAAAAACATGAAATCCCGAGGTCCCGAATTTATAGAAATTTCAATCCCGCCATACCGAAATTCGAAAAAAGAATAGCCGGATCCATAAAGGACCAATCCCGAAATCCCGTGCTTAAAAACACCCGATCCCGGACTCCCGTTTAAGGTCCCCCCTCATTTGTGTAGATGGACTAAATAACAAAACACAATATTACCAGTCAGCCTGTGTGCGATTGTTTTTTTCTTGTTTTTTTCGGTTTGGGGGGGGGGGGATGGGCGGTATTTTTGTAGGCATATTAAACATAAATATGTACATCTAGTTTTATGTCATATCTCAATCTCCGTATATTTGGTTTTCTCGGAAATGTTTTTACACGATGTATTTTCTGGAAAATACACTGTACTACAAAGACCGTGCAATGTCTTGAGAGGAAGCGAAATTCAGAGAGAGAAGCACATTAATTAATTGTCACATATAATTAGATCTCAAAGGGAGTTGCAGAATGACGGATACTGGCGAATGTCAAAATTGAACAAAAAAGTTTGCAAAATTATAAAGAATAACAACGGAAAATAAAATAATTATTTAATATAATAGTGTAAACCATGTACAGAATTAAGAAATCATGTAATGATAGAAGAATTTTACAAAATCGTTAATTGAAGATTTTACAGAATAAGCGTTATATTTAAAGATAAAGAACATTTAGGTCCACACTTCATATGGACCCTTAAAAATCGTTGGATTATCTCGGTGTTGCTGGTCAGTAATGAATAAAACATCACAAGTCAATTTAAAGGTTGTTGTAAGTGATGCAATATATTCTTATTTTCCTGTTCCCCTTATGTAACTTCAAGTTTTGTTAAAGTTTACATTCATCAAAGCCTTAGTTTAATTCAGTTTCCTGTCATTACTACTCCCCCCCCCCCTTTTCCTCTTTTTATTTGTCGCATGTTGTGTATCATGTACTGATTCAATATATACTTCGAGCATACATATGTACACTTATGGAACAATAACCATTTAGTAAACTTTTTAAAACGTTTTTGTAGACTTGTTTTCTTGTTAACTTGAAGATGTATAAATAACCACACGACACTCTTTCAAGAATTTGTAGAATCATTGATATAATGTATGTTTATATATGCGATGTTAAGCAGCAGTACATGGACAGAACACGTTCTGTCGCGATATAGTACAAAACCACAGCTATTACATGTTCCGCTGCTAAAAAAAAAACGTTTTTTTTTTTCAAAAGTGGCCAAATCATATATCGGAACGGAGAAAAAGTGTAAACAGATGACTTACAAGATAGTCTAAGAGATTTATGAATTGGTTACCCAAAAATGACAAAGTTCAACTATCTCTCATTAGAGCAAATATTAATAAAAAAAAACCTGACCACATGCAAACAGACAGCAAAGTACGTTCTAGGATTCAAACTGTAGATGTTTTGCGGAATAACTATAAACTATAAAGGGGGACGGACGGACGGACGGAAGGACGGGCGGCCAGACGGAATGACGGACGGACAGACGTACAGGGGTAGTTGAGGGGGGGATACAAAAATATAGCTTCAATTACATCTTTTATTGCGTCAACTTGTAGACAATAACCCTCATGATGTCTATTTTAAAGTTTTTACCATTTTTGCGTTCATGTACTTACAACGTATTTTTGTCTGAATTAGTAATTGTTTTAGATATGTATATTGAAAATGAACATACATGTATCACATTTTTTACAACGTATAATTTCTTTTTAAAATGTTCCATAAAAGAGGGTCTGATTGGGCTTTACGGAATACAGAATAATGGGCAAAAATTGCAGAATAAAATACAAAAAAGAAAAAAAAAAGAAAAAGTGTATAATGGGGTGCTAAAATATAAAGAATAAAGAATATTTGTAATACTAAATAAAAATTTATAATAAATATCCAGACTCTTATGAGAAAAAAGAATCTATCAATACGAAACACATAATCATCGTGCATAATCAACACGAAGAACGTTGGAAATTATTAGCATGATAACTTGACGTTATGTAATAACAACTACGACGTCACGAATTTTGATGGGTTTTTTTTTTGCCAAAATGTTGGGTTTGCGTCACTTCTACAGGGAAAACGAAGTCGGTGACCATATTTTTTTTTAATATTATCTAATTCGTAAGACAAAGAGGAAAATAATATTAATTTAGAAAAAAATTCTATGGAACGGTTATCGTGAATTATACCAGAAACCGAAAATTGTAGAAGAAAAATACAGATTAACCCTATATATTCAATGTAATTTAGTACCCTCTCGGACCATTTTAAAAATGGATTTTTCTTGAAAACGAAGTCGGTGACATATACTTATTTTTACATTTTCTGATGTATAATTTCAATATCTAATTGTGTTCTAAATTTTAAAAAAATCTATGGACTAGTTTATTTACTGATCCTTGACCTTAAGGACAAACGTAGCATATGACAGGTAGTTTAACTAATGTTTTTTTTGTTAAATAATATTTCAACCCATAATTTACGACATGAACATAACTTGATTAGCATATTGAATATTTGTAAACAAATTTGAAGGTTCATTTAGTGCATAGAAAATTGTGTGTCGTTTTTTTATCCAACCTTCCGCAAAAATAAATTGCTCCCTATTGTCGTTTATCGGTATTTAGTTACTTTCCGACAGGTTTTAATTTTCATTATCATATGTGCATACTTTGCAAATGAAAGCTTTTTAACATATTGTATCTTTTTGATAAATTTACTCCAAAGTCGTGTATCGTTTCTTTTGTTGACTAATATAATATAGTACTCGTTAACGAGCTTCAATATATACTCTTATACTTTTATTTGAGGTTTAACATATACTCTTCGTACTTGTATATGAGCTTGCACATACACACTTCATCTTGTATACAAGCTTCACATACACTCCTAAACGTGTACACGAGCTTGATTATATACTCAGTAATAACATGTTTTATAAACAGCCATATAAACTTTACAACATGCACGTATTAACAAACACAGCACATTCATCAGCTTTGTCTAGTGAACATGCGATCTTAATGGGAATACAATACAATACAGGTTTTTTTTCTATTTCAGGAAAGTAATGACAATAAAGGCTGTAGTACTATTAAGCTGTCTGTTCTTGACAGTCAGCGGTAAGGATATTATGTTAATAAGCTATACCAAACGGTAATACAAACATTTTTTAGAAACATTCACAAAGTATTTCCGCGGTTTATTTATAACGTGTTTAATGAAAGTATTATATATTTTTCTCATCAATGACTTCAAATGCAGATTTACATATGACAATGCATTAATTCAAATTATATATATATTCATTCCTAATATATCACGTAGTGTGTTGTCAACTCCATATTTTACTGACATTGAGTTCTAATTTCATTGAGGGATGAAAAAAACAATTGCTTCTACAAATTTGCAGATTTAACATCGTTGTGTTGATATTCAGAGTTATTATACAATATACCAATCAATAAAATTAGGGCGGAAAATTGACGAAATACATGTACGTATTGTTATGCGTTTACTTTTCTGCATTGGCTAGAGGTATAGGGGGAGTGTTGAGATCTCACAAACATGTTTAACCCCGCCGCATTTTTGCGCCTGTCCCGAGTCAGGAGCCTCTGGCCTTTGTTAGTCTTGTATTATTTTAACTTTAAGTTTCTTGTGTACAATTTGGAGTTTAGTGTGGTGTTTATTATCACTGAACCAGTATATAATTGTTTAAGGGCCAGCTGAAGGACGCCTCCAGGTGCGAGAATTTCTCGTTGCATTGAAGACCTGTTGGTGACCTTCTGCTGTTGTCTGCTCTATGGTCGGGTTGTTGTCTCTTTGGCACATTCCCC
The DNA here is from genome assembly GCF_965363235.1 of Mytilus galloprovincialis. Lineage (NCBI taxonomy): Eukaryota > Metazoa > Mollusca > Bivalvia > Mytilida > Mytilidae > Mytilus > Mytilus galloprovincialis. The sequence goes on along the minus strand of NC_134842.1, from coordinate 40,676,478 downwards.
ATTTCCATTCTAAATTTTATCATGCACTCATCCCAGCGTTGAAAAGACATCTCAGTTTCGTAGGGTTTAATGCAAATAGTTCATTATGCCTTTGGTATAATACAAAGTGAACGACGTTTCTCAAAATAAACAAATTGCAGGTGTACATAGCGACCAATCAGATTAAGTCATACTGTTAAATCTGAATAACATGTTATCTTTATAAATTGGCCAATCCCTTAAAATATCTTTTTCTCGGCTTTACTTGACTTTAAAAACAATAACTCTTTATCCATGTGAGACCAACATGTATGTATCTTGGCAATCATGCCACATTTTCTATACAGGGAAAACAACAAAAAAAAAACAATCAACTTTTTATTAAATTAATTTTGACCCAATAGCAACTTGAACTGTCAATTTGATTTAAAAATAAAAACAAAACATTAAATGTTAACACATGTATGAGGTATATGACAAGGCATGAATTCGATTTGTTGTTTGTAAGATTTTACAGATTATCAATTAGAATTTAAAGGTTGGAAAATGTTACTAAATTTTTACTAAAATTAGCAATGTCAATCACTAAAGCCCGGTGACACTTCTGAAGAGTCTTTTAGTGTGTGTTTGAATGACAAAATAAATTTTATACTCTAACACAAAATCTCTGCAAAACTTTTAACTTTGTTAACATTTTTTAAAAATGAATACCAAAATACAACTTTTCTGGTTTTCTTTTTAGGACAGAGTATTCAAAACAGAAATGGAGAAATAAATCGTGACAATGATAATTTTGCCAGTGATACCCTTATGAATTATCTCAGGTAAAACCAAAGTAGTATAAGTTTTTTTCAGCGTGTATTAACAGTTTATTTGATTTTACTTTTTTTCATAGCTTATTTCTTTTTTTAATTTTATTTCTCTGATGCTTTAAACAACAATATTAAAACTCTCCTAAAAGCTCAATATGTTTTGCTTAAAAAGCCTAAAAGATCAATATAGTTAAGATGAAAGTAGTTTAGTTTCTAAATTGAGTTTTATATACTGAATACTAAATAATACATACAAAATAAAACGATGGTGAAAACAATAGCGCTTCTTAGTATGGTATTTTCCTGACATTGACAATTTCTGTCTTTCAATTTAGGAAGTTTTTCTGAAAGGTATCAGAGTTTAACTGTCTCCCTGGTATCTGTCGTCCCTCTTGTTTAAAAGAAATTAATGTGATACTCTTCGTTCATGCTTAATTGTTTGTTTTATAACGGGTTGTATCTTCATCAGGAAACGTGACTGGAGCCTTGGAAGTGGGAACAACGGAAATGGAAACAATGGAAACGGCAACAGCAATGTTGGTAATTCGAATACAAAAAATAATAAAGAAACAAATGTCGGAGGAATAGGAAGCATCGGGGGCCGTGGAAGTATGGAGGGTAAGCATTCGATAAATGATTTATATTTTTATATTATTATTTTTGTTTGAATACAATCAATTGAATAAATAAGAAGTTATTGAAGTTTTTATTAGCACTCGCCGTTATTTGGGATATGTCATGCATAACCGATGATCATATTCAATTCCAATATTCGTGTTGACTAGGTCTTTACAAATCCTTAATTAGGTCGTTTGGTCTTTAGTAGTTAGTAAAGGTAATCAACACATACTAGTTAATCAAACTAAAAAGATTTTCTTAGCTCAAAAATAAAGGTAACAGTTGCAAAAAATGTCAAATAAACGTTACGTTTTGTTTGTAATAATATTGAAGGCATGGGGAAATTTTGGAAATCCATTCAGTCAATTTAATTTGAGAACATTAACAAATATAGATCTAATTATTGCAAATTGTGGCGTCCTTTAATTAGGGATTATTCCCCGTTTTAACAGCATTTGTTTATTGGTTAAGTTTGCACTGTATGGGCACGTGTCGTTCGAAAACAAACTGATTTACAATTTAATAGAGTTGTAAGGTAATAAATATTTCAGGTATTGGGTATTTGTCGTCATCATGATTAGATTATCCAACTGACAATAAAACTGTATAATTCAACTGACTAAATCAGTTCTAAAATGTTACACTTAGCAATAAACTGGATGATTATTAGACATTTGCGGAAACTTTGTCAATACCTATGATTACACTTAGACTTACGATTACAGTTGACGAAAAACAAGGAGTCCTCTCAAAATTAAAAAAAATCCAATTGAGATACATAGTAAAATAAAAAAAAACTAATATTTTTAGTATGTAGATAAGTCTTTTCGACGACACACATATGCAGAAACGTATAGTCATAACACATATGAATCCTGGCAAAAGCTTATGATCCCGACCGGTTCTCTGTCTTAAGAGACCATTAACATCCGCTTCAATTTGAAGTAACATTTCAAGAGTTTCACTTATAAAAGGAATATCAGTTGCTTGCAAAACAAGTAAACACATCTCTCCCATTCCAGAAGTGTACATCATTGCCTAAAATATTTCCCTGATTGTAAAAGATTAGTCGTTGGTCAAGCTAGAACTACCAGGGTTAGAATCCGACGACGAATGAAATGTGTATAACATCTAGTGGAGTCTGCATCAGGGCAGGTAAAGCTGCCATGATAGTTAACCTGTGTTCTTCATAAGGGGGAAAATAAAATAAATACGTGAAATACACTAATAATTTATTCATGTTCCAATCGCTTTAAAAAAACGAGCGGTATATTGTAAAAAGGAGTCGTTCGTCTTTTATACGATAACACTTTTGTTTCCACAAACAACTGCTTCCTAAATGACTTAAATAGTGAATGTTTGTTTTAATAATAACGTTTAAATCTTCGCAAATAATATAAACGGTATTTTTCTACTGTTTTTCATGTGTTTTTGACGTAGTAAATATCAGCTTATAATTTATTCCTAATGAAATATGAAAATATCTCGTTATAAATGATGTTTTATGTGTTTGATTAAGATTTGGATCCACTTAATATTCATGTGCATTCAAATATCTATACAAGCAAAGGGCATTTAAGTCAAGAATGAAGTAATATAGTTTCATGTGATACATATTACTAATTTATCATGTTTATATTTAAAGAAATATAAAAGAAAATCATCGTTTAAAAAAAATTGTTTGACTTGCAATGACGTTACGCGCGATGTTCGTGCCTATAAGAGTAACAGACGTTATCGCTAAATGGTTTAGACGCTACAAAAATACGAATCTATTTTTTCTGCATAAATCTGTTGACTCATGTTTATTAAAGTGATAATACATGAAATATCCGACTAACTTTCTACTCCGTCTACCTCTATGTCGATAAATAACGGACACATAAATAAATACCTCGTTGCGCTGAAAATAAGTTCAAACTTTTCTTTGCAACCGTACTTTTCTGAATAGTCATGAATTATAATATATTACTTAGATAATAAGTTTTCTTTCAAACATTTAAGTTGTGAATTTTGCCACTATGTACGGAACTGATGTCCAGCGAATTTGTCTAAAGTTGTTCTCTAAAGTAATTAACCATATTATCCGGTGTAGTGCATTTTCTGACAAGTGTAAGTTTTTTCTTAGTTTTCACAGTAATATATTCGTATCGTTCAAAAGATACATTGTGAGCAACATCCGAAACATATTTTGTGCGTAAATTTTAAAGAAGCCTCTTTAGTGCTATAAGATAGAAACGCAAATGAAATGTTCGTACAGTAACGCACCTAAGTTTTACTCGTTTTAAAAACTTTGCAAGTTCTGCACTTAATTAAAAATTTGTGGGTAAAAATAAAACATGCAGTCTGTTCCAGGTTGAGGGCAACAATTATCAACAAAAAGAATCTGAAAAATCAGTAACATATAGATAAATCAAATCGTAGTTTAAAAAGTCTCTCTCTATATAAGTAGTTGAACAATACATGCACCGACAATCGACTAAGTTGTGCGTCCGTTCTGTGTGTTTTTATGGCACTGCGTTTTTTTTTTGGGTTGTTTTTGGCTATTCAAAACGACGTCAGGTTGCCGCCGTAAGAATTTTAATGCGTGCGACATCTTTTTCATCAATTTTCAAACATTTTTTTCTCGAATTCTATGGAGATCAATATACATGATATAGATATTTTGAAAAGATTAGAAAAATACCATGTCTATATAAGAATGTCATTTTCGACAATCAAGTGCAAAACTAAACATAGTTTACTGTAATTACGACTGTACGCAACGTTTTTGCAGAAAGTGAACGTGTGACATTTTATTCACCAAATTTAAAAATGTAGGATCTTTTTTGGTTTTTGTGTTTCACCGATTTTGCGTTTGAAATTAATTAATTACAGAAAAACAACATTATACTAGCAATATCATTTTCTCACCTGATGACATCATTTATCCGTATTTTTTAACTGTTTCGTTAAAGTAGTTTCGAAAATGGATATGTCACACAATGCAACTTTGCAGATTTGCCTGGCGTAACATAATAAAACGCCATATGCCGTCAAATAAATATATCATAATAGGTTGTCATTTCAGGGCAATTCGCGAGAAAAAAAATAATAATTAAAATCGGTAAAAAAAAAAGTCGAAAAGAAAGCTTATACTTCATTTTTCGTCGTCATATGTTACCTGGGACAACCCATTATTTTTCCAAAATCCTTAATCAAATGCATTACAACTCGAACAAATGCGTTTTATTATGTTTTAATGGAGATAATTTGAACACGGACATTTATATCCATCACAATGATATCTTTGTTTTAATTAAAAAACGTTTTTTTCTGCACGTGCAGCGCACTTTTACCCACAATACATAAAAGAAAACATAAACAGTACGAACATCGCGCGTTACGTCAATAAATCCTTAATTGCATGGGTTCACATACATTTTTGTACATCGGTGTACTTGCAAAGTACATGTAGGTGCTTTGATTTGCGACAAATCTAAAATTGGGTTCACAGCTAGACATCCGTGTAATTTAAAAGACAACTTTATTGCTTAGACTTGCAATAAATCTAAAAATTGGGTTCACAGACATCCGCGTACTTTAAAAGACAACTTGGGTGCTTTACGAATATTTAAACGAAATTCATGGGGATCTATACTTTGAATGCTTGATTTAATTTTAAATGTATATGTTTAACGCAACTCAAGTTACTTTTTTTTTTAAGAAAACGATGTAAAGGGGCATTTAGAACCCATAAGTCAAAATTAAAACGACGAAAACAGAAATGAAAGTCCACAAAAACTCCACAAATAAACATATTGTTCATTTCCTGATGACGATATAAAAAAATCAACTGATTTTGACGAATCATGATATATATTTTCCAATTATTATAACGGTAACGTTTAAATAATTGACACCTCTGACAAATAAGGATAATTTGACAAAACACAATATAAATTGAATCAAGTTGACGTTAACGAAAGTTGAAAATTACCATTTGGCACATGACGGTAAAAAACATTTCAACCATCTTGAAAGATTTCTAGGATCATTTATTACAACACGAGCCCGTAAATGTAAAGACGAATATATGTATGCTTTATATTTTCATTGCATTGGAAGATATTGGTTGTTTTAAATTTCTAATTGATCTCGTTAGGCCGTCATAAAACAATTTAAAGTAACAGAACTTAATGAAATTCATCAAACTGACAAGTTGTCACAGCTAGCTAGCTAGTTTACGTTCGTATGTTTTGTCAGATCAATATAAACATTTATTTCAAATGGCATTAAAATATATGCATCCCATAATATAATAATACGTGCATATATATTGCGTCTGTTTAGCAGAAGATCGAGGTGACGGAGTAAAATCTTGTAAAAAAGACAAACGTTAGTATTCTATATTGTACACAAAGCAAAATAAAACTTATAATTAAATCATATTTCCAAGATTTAATTTAGTGTAAAGACGTCATAAAAAGTCTGCAAAAAAGATGACCTTGTGCAATGCCAAACTATAGGTATCCTCCTCATTGTGAAATGCCTTATGGTTGGACTAATAAGAATTTTAATCATAGATTTTTTTTCTCAAATAACTGTTATTTGTTTTGACTATGAGCTAAATAGAGATTTTGTTTGAATCAGCCTATCACTGATGAGTCTTTTGTAGACGAAACGCGCGTCTGGCGCAAATATAAAATTTCAATCCTGGTTTCTATGATGAGTCTATTATCAACATAGTTTACGTTCGTACGTTTTGTCAGATCAATATAGAAATTTATTCCAAATAGCATTAAAATATATGCATCCCACAATATAATAATACCTGCATATATATTGCGTCTGTTAAGCAGAATACCGAGGTGACGGAGTAAAATCTTGTAAAAAAGACAAAAGTTGGTATTTTAATATTGTACACAAATCACAATACAACTAATAAATATATCATATTTCCAAGAATTAATTTAGTGTAAAGACGTCATAAAAAGTCTGAAAAAAGATGACCTTGTGCAAAGCCAAAATATAAGTACCGACAGGGTAGAGGACCGTTAATGTTCGTTCATTACTGTATAGGATAACATACTTTGTTGTATCTAAATCATACCAAAATCAATGTCAGTACCAATAAACGTGATATTGTCAACCTTTTAACATATGTTTAGTCAAAGATATATACGTTCTGATATTAGTGTTGCCAATTCAGTAAAGAGTTAATCGATCTTCAGTTAGTTAGGAACTAACCATTTTTTTTGTAGGAGAGGGAGGAATGCAATGGTTTTTGTAACATATTTATAAAATGTTCATTTACTCAATGTTGTCTTCATTTAATTACTCGGTTGTCAATTTATGGAAGCAACCCACTGCTTTACTTTCCTTCCGAAACAAAGATGTCATGTAACATGTGTAAATCTAACAAACTTTCAGAATGGTTTGATGATTTTGTATTTGATTCTAATTGAAATGAATTGTTGTGTTGCCACTCTTCCCCCTCACAAAAGATGAAAGGTCGATATCTTATACTGCTAAAATAAAAACCTATTATTTTTATTACGCATGTTGTGTCTTTGTTTATAATAAGTTGAAGTATATGAGTGTGTTGAAAGAATTGTATTGTGTAAAATATTTATGGAGAGTTGTACAAAACATTTCATTATACTATTACATTATCCTTGTCAACCTTTTAAAAAATAGTTAGATTTTGCCTTTTATAAAGCAATCTCAAACTGCTCGGGGATACTTATTAATCTCGAACTGCTCGAAGATACTTATTAATCTGAGACTGCTCGAGGTTACTTATTAAAAATAATTATAGCTTAAACATATTTATTTATAGTGGATTGGGAAACAAGTTTTGCAACTTATTTTAATCCTTTTCCACTTTGTGGGTGTGAGTGTTGTCTTGTAGCGGCATTAGCCTGCTCTTTTTCGAAATCTGCAGGTAGTGTCCGTTGCTACATTGTAGGAAGTGAATATACACAGACAGAACAAACACGTTTCAATTTTATACTCCATAGTTATCTTGAGAGTCAATTTCTTTCACATCGCTGCATAATGTCATTTGTGTATTAAATGAGGAAAAACAAACAGAACTGTCTTTCACGATTTAAAGGGTAATTTGTATTGATATCGGTCATTATGGAATCTATTAATGATACACTTACTTTAGATAATGGATCTTGTTACAACACTCGACTAACATTGTTTGTATGCCCCCGCCGTCGGCATAAAGTGTTAACTTTGACCGACCTTCTTAATTTCCGTTCGTCCGTTTGTCCCATTTCCGTTTGTTTAAAGCTCACTACAAACCTTTAAAGTCTGAAATGGCCTATATCTGTACTCGACTGTACTGATTTTTACTCGACCAGTCTGAATTGGTCTGATTTTTACTTGACATTACTCGACCCCAGTCTGAACCATACTTGACTGTACTGAATCGTACTTGACCCTTATCTTTGCCTTTGAAAATAGTCTGAACTATTACTCGACCAGTCTGAAACAGTCTTAACCCATTCTCGACTTGTACTCGACCTATTTTTCCAGTCTGAAGCATACTTAACCAAAGGTCTGAGCAGTACTCGACCAGTCTGAACCATACTAGACCAAAAAACTCTACTTTTTTAACTGTTAAAATAAATTTCTATTTAATGACATATATAACAGCCAACAAAATTTATAAAAAAATTTAACCTTATATTAGAAATATATCTGTGATTATATTTAGGATGAAAAAAAATATATTATATAAAACTTATATCAAAAAAGGATAATATTAAATAAATAAATAAAATTGTTTTTCTGATTAATGGTGAAATATAAAGAATAACCTCTGCTTGTGGCAAACTCATAAATAAGATCACACCTGGTCAGAGGTATTAAATTCTAAATAACATTGATTCAAAATTGCAACATCCTGTTTAAGTTAAATAACAAGGCCTTTCAAATATACATGTATGTGCTAGATAAGTAATACACGAATTTAAGAAAATAGGGCTTTCTTTTTACCTGTAAAGCACACATGTATTGAGGTAATTAGAACATATTAAAGTGCTTTCTGTATGCCATGTTAATTTGACAAAAAAAATTACTTAAATTAATTGAAATAAATTTTTACTGTTACTTTGGAATACATTTCTTTTTTTAAAAAGGTTATCAAGGATTGCTATGGAAATTCTATTATGATTACATTAAATTCTTGGTTTAATAAAACAAAACAATTAAGCTCTCATTTTTTAGCTCACCTGGCCCAAAGGGCCAAGTGAGCTTTTCTCATCACTTTGCGTCCGTCGTCGTCCGGCGTAGTCTGTTAACTTTTACAAAAATGTTCTCCTCTGAAACTACTGGGCCAAATTAAACCAAACTTGGCCACAATCATCATTGGGGTATCTAGTTTTAAAAAAATGTGTGGCGTGACCCGACCAAGATGGCCGCCATGGCTAAAAATAGAACATAGGGGTAAAATGCAGTTTTTGGCTTATAACTCAAAAACCAAAGCAAAGGGTAAAATTGTTTATCAGGTCAAGATCTATCTGCCCTGAAATTTTCAGATGAATCGGACAACCCGCTGTTGGGTTGCTGCCCCTGAATCGGTAATTTTAAGGGAATTTTGCTGTTTTGGGTTATTATCTTGAATATTATTATAGATAGAGATAAACTGTGAACAGTAATAATGTTCAGCAAAATAAGATTTACAAATAAGTCAACATGACCGAAATGGTCAATTGACCCCGTAAGGAGTTATTGTCCTTTATAGTCAATTTTTAATAATTTTCATAACATTTGTAAATTTTTATTAACATTTTCCACTGAAATTACTAAGCCAAGTTTATTATAGATAGAGATAATTGTAAGCAGAAAGACTGTATAGTAAAGTAAGATGTACAAAGACATCACCATCACCAAAACACAATTTTGTCACGAATCCATCTGCTTCCTTTGTTTAATATTCACATAGACCAAGGTGAGCGACACAGGCTATTTAGAGCCTCTAGTTTAAATTTTTTAAGCTGTTTTATATACTATTTTATATATATATTAATAAAAAAAAAATATTCACTGCATTATTAATTCAACTCAACTAAATCTTTACTAGGTTTAAGTTAATGGTGAAAATAGTCCAGTTACCATAAAATACTTCCGAAGTATTCATAAAATTTTGAATAAATATTGAAAATATTAGTCATTTGTTAGTCACAATTCATTTTTTTTAGATTATGTGATCAGCTTGTTTTATTTATATTTTAAAAGTTGATATATATTTCTACGTAAGTGTTGATTCATAATGTGTTGACGTTATATTATGATTGATTATTGTGAAATTTTAATTTCAATACTGTATTGAATACATTTTTGATTTCAATTTGTTGTTCAAATTTCATTTTTATTTAAAAAAAATCCTAAATTGATAAAATTCAGTTGATAGATACAAAGAATAGGTCTAGGTTGGTTAAGACTTGGTCGAGTATGGTTCAGACTAGGTCGAGTATGGTTAAGGCTTGGTCGAGTATGGTTCAGACTAGGTCGAGTATGGTCCAGACTAGGTCCAGTACGGTTCAGACTAGGTTCAGTACGGTTCAGACTAGGTCCAGTACGGTTCAGACTAGTATAAAATGGTTAAGTACTGGTCAAGTACATATTCAGACTGTTTAGTATGGTTCAGACTACAGTCGAGTATTATCAAGTAAATCTCAGACGAATTCAGACTGGTCGAGTAAAAATCAGTACAGTCGAGTACAGATATAGGCCATTTCAGACTTTTAATGGTTTGTAGTGGCTTGAACGAGGACATTCGTGTCCTCAGAAACATTCTTCTTTTTTTATTATTATTATTATTTTGGACTGTGCGGCGAAATTGATTTTTTTTTTATTTAATGCCATGAATGGTTCAATACTGGATGGGAGTTAAATTCGTGTTGCCTAGCTTAAAGATTTATTTTTGGCTTTTTTATTGAATTTTGACATCCTATTTTGTATGTTTATATTTCTGAAATGTCGAAAGAAAATGCAAACGCCAAATACGTATAGATACAAAAAACTCTCAGATTATGGCATCACTGTAGATAATCCTGAAAGTATAAAGTTCAAAGTAATGGCTAGTAATGATACCCATATCGCTTTGATATCTACCAATAATGTGAAGAAGCCTTTGCATGAGTTAGTATCAGGTGATTGAGGTAACTTAAAGTCAATAATCCGTGACAAGAGACCAGGCCGAAGCTTGGCGAAACATTAAGGAAAAATGCATCGTCATAATAAATCACAAGTATTTAAGGTTATTTACGGAATGACTGTAATATTATTTCTGTCTATGAAGAAATAACATTAAAAATTTGGTGCATACTGAATAACGCGCGTAGCGGGTTATTTAACAGTGTGCACCACATTTTTTATGTTATTTGGAATAGACAGAAAAAATATTACAGTCATTTCTTATAATTTAATTCTAAATTCCATTTTAAACCGTAGAAAACCATGTAAAAACGTTGATGACGTCACGGTCACATGACTAAATTATGTCTATGGGCTCATAACAAAATAACATCAGCCAATCAGAGAACGCGTTACATCCAAAACTAAATTATAAAGGAATAAAGGAAAAATCCGAGTAGAGGACGGATCCGAGTAGAGGACGGACGCAGAAAGAAAATTATGCAATGGAGTGATACTTCAAATCCATTAAAAATCAAAGACATCGGAATATCAACTGGCTTTGGATCAACTGAAAAATTGTAATTTCCGTGTTAAGGTATCTGCTTTCTGTTTTATATTTGTCAAAATATAATTTCTTTTAAGGAAATGCGATTACGTTTGTTTCAGGTGAGTTCGTTGATAACAAATCTCCTTCAAACCCAATTTGACACTTTCAGGAGGGTCTGGATTGGGTTAACAGAGTAGAATAATGGGGATAGAGAATACTGGGGAAAATGTGAGGATAAATGGCAAAATAAATAAAGAACACAGACAAATAAGGCCAAAAAATAAAGAATAGAAAATAAATGTTTGCTAAAATATACAGAATAGGGAATAATGGGCAGAAAATAAAAAAAAAAACAATACAGTAAAATGACCTAAAGAATTAAAGAAAACTGAAATGACGGACCCCAATTGAAACCCTCATTTAGTTGTTACGATATACAGGAGCTTGATTTTCCTATTTCGCTTTCCTCGATAAAGGTTTGATGTGTATCAGGCGCGGTATTTATTTTCTGTGTAGAGGTTTGAAGACTGGAATGTCTTTTGTATTGAAGGGGAGCATGCTGTTTTCTTTTTTTCTTCGACTAGTGCGATTTGGATGTCTCATATGCCTCTTTTTTCTACTGACGTAAATAACATGTATATCTTAATAATTGATTGGTTGTAAAATTAAGGAGGAATTGTTTTAAGGGTATGTGGTTTCGCTGTAAAACATCTCTGCGTCCTTTTTAAATGCATTCAACTAGGCAAATTTCCTTTTCCTTCCACATTATTATTTCTTTATGGCGTCTATTATAAATAATGAAAAAAAAACTATTTTTTACTCCCTACTATATTTATTAGTAGTACGTTGTGCATGACATCGCTTAATAACACTCTTGACCCTATTTATTTACATTTCTTGATGATAGAACCTCCACTATTATCAAAGCCATAAGCTTGAGACTACACAGAGTCAGGGATAATTTTTAACATATATTAAATCTAGACCATCCCATTAGTTGAAATGACGTAGATGATAAGAACTAGAAGTCACCGTGCGATCTTCTTTAATAACCAAAACCTTTACCTTATACTAGTAGTTAGCTATTCAAGCAAGTTCGATGGCCCTCTTCTTCATCTGTAAGTGGTGTTTCAATTTAATTTCTAAATGTTAATAACAATTTCTCGCTATGATGGTTTGTTTGTCTATACACGCACACCAAGTGATTGCAAGGGAAAATGTCACATACATGGTACATGCGAAAGAGGAAGATGTAGATGTAAAAAAGGATACACAGGAGATGGCATCAACGTTTGTTCCAGTAAGTACCGTTTACCAAAATGAAAAAGGCATCATGCTATGTATATTTCAGCTAGAGATATTGTGAATTTGAAGAATAAAGACTTGTCCACATCTGAGGATGAATTTCATTAAATTGAACCAAAGAGGATACTGTGGTGTATTTAATGCAGCATCTTTCAATTTGTATTTGACTTAAATCAAAGGTTGCAAGATTTAAAAAAAAAATATCTGATCTGGTTTGATGGCTAATACATTTTTAAAAGACCGAACAGTTGAGTTTCAACATACCCTCGGGTTATGGTTCTATTCTTCGCATTGATTACATAACGTGACTGTAATAACATTGATCTTACTTGGTTTTTTTGTGTATTCAAACGTTAATACATTAACCCATTGTTGTTACTTTCGTCACTTCCTCGGAAGTGTTTTTGTCATTAGAGTTACCACACATGGTTGGAAAACATCTAAGCGTTTACGCCATCGTTTAAACTTGACACATCGCCAGTCTATCACCTGAGGTTTGGATTTTTTTTTTGTTTTGTGTCGTTATTCATAGCAACAATGGTCAGCTTATTTCCACGTGTCATTCCATTTAGTTCTATATCGAACAAAAAGTTTTAGTGTTCGTTTTGTACTAGATACCTTATCATTTGACGGCGTTGAAAATTAAGCATGATGCATTGCTGAGTATGAGAAAGAAAGATAATTGTCTTGATTTTGGTGGACGATTTTATATCTTTATCACAGTTATAATTCAGGAAAGTTAAACGAGATGGAAATACAAACCATAGTTATATACTTTCATAGTTATATTATATTATTTATGGATAATAAATTTTATTAGAGAATTTGCATACACATGTAGCAAAGGTTACAAAATCTCGTTTAAGTTCAGTTGAGTTATTAATTAGTCAATTTTTTCAACGTCATTCTAACAGCTGTATGATAATTTGCAGATATGTTGTTTCTTATAATGAACTTAATATGTTCTGTACATTCTCTATCACCAGAAAGCTGTACATGTTCAGCGAGCGGCGATCCACATTACAGAACTTTCGACGGACAAGTATTACATTTCATGGGAACATGTAAATATACTTTGTCTCAGTATGTTAATCCAAGCAGTAGATGCAGATTTCATGTTCAAGTCAAGAATGAAAACAGAGGAAATACACAAGTCTCATTTACAAGGTCTGTTCATGTAGTCGTTAGAAAGACGAAGATTGACTTGTTAAAGAATAACGTTGTCAAGGTAATATCTTAAATTCAATATTGATATAATAAGCTAATGGGCCAAAAGATAAAAAGGGATATTCAAACTCAGGAATCGAAAATAAACTTACAAAAAAAAACGATCAAGAGACAAGAGAATCTTTAATTAAGATTATAGAAAAAAGATAAGAAATAAGTAAAGAGGGTGGCAATTCTTCCGTGCAGATACCCCCCACCCACTCTTCACGCCCTTTAGTAAATACATACTCTTATAAAAAGAAGCGGAAGATACGAAAGAAACAGTGAAGATAACTGACAACATCATAACAAATGTATAAAAGTGTTGATCGTGCAAACATTTTCAGAATGGAGCACTTCAACGCTTCCTACAAAATGTGCGTCTGTAAACATTCTTATACCCCAATAAAATTACAAATAGAAGCATTCATTTCTTAATTGGTTTTTCAAGTTTGTTTACATTTGTAGGTGGATGGAATTAAAATATATCTACCATATAAAACTAGATATTTCAGCATCATATATTCAGGACGTTATGTGAGACTAAACACTACATGTAAAGTTTTGATTACATGGGACGGGAACAGCGCAGTAACTATATCGGTACCGAGTCATTTCAGCCGGAATTTAATTGGCTTGTGTGGAAATTGTAATGGCATTAAAGATGATTTTAGAACAAAAGATGGTTTGGACGTGCGCACAAAACCGGACAAGTTTACGCTTATTGGTGAAAGTTACCTGATTCGAGAAGGCACTAGCAAAAAGTTAGTGTATAGCACACGTACAGTTATACAGAGAAGAGATTTAGAGTATTGTCAATATCAATATCAAATACATAAAAAATAATTCAGAACTTAATATAATAGCACGAAACAATACTGAATATCTGTACAGAATGATACGGCCAAACCGCTCTAAACCAAAATAAAGAATTTTGGAAAAAAGTTTTATTTTTGGCCTTTATAAGTGCTTTGTAGTTGAATTTTTTCACAATGATGAAAGAATGAGCAAAATAAAAAAAAAAAAAAAAATACATGATCTCAAAACTTGATTAAAGTAGTGGAATATTCTATTATTCTGTTTTTGCAGGTTTTTGTTTTCTTTTTCTGTTCTTTTTTGCCATATTGTTTGGTCATTTAGGTTATACCATTGGGTATTACATAAATAGTTAATAGTTAGAACATGGGAAATTTTAATATATTGATAGGATTAAATGTATCATTATAACGTATATGATTACTGAACGCTATTTGGCATACATGTCAGAGATTTAGCTAGCGATAAAACCAGGTTTAATTAATCGTTTTATACATAAGAAAATGCCAAGTCATGAATCTGACCGTTTTTTTCATTCGTTTATATATTTGAGATTTTAATTTTTCCATTTGATGATGCACTTTTCGTTTTGAATTTTCTTGGAGTTAGGTATTTTTGTTATTATTTCTTTTTTATTGATGTTTTTTTCATTAATTCTTATTTATTTCGTCATTAATTTTAAAAACTGTTATTAGTTCGTGTCTCAAGATGTGTTGCCATTAAGCAAACAAATAACAGAAATGTTCCTAAATAAACAAGTGCCTGCCTGAACTAAATCATGATCAAAATTATAAATCGTATGTCTACATGATTTTTCTAAACTCAATTTAGGTGTGGAGTGACATCCCCGCCGGATCCTTGTACGTCAGCACTGAGAAACAAAGCGAATAGAAACTCCGCCTGCGGGCAGTTAAATCCAGCTAACCCAAGCAGCTCGTTCAAATACTGCTCACAAGTAGACACGGCATTAGTTCAAGATATATATAACACTTGTATATATGACTACTGTGAATACAGTGATCACCCAGATATAGTAAATACAATTGTTTGCGAAGCTGCTGAAGGCCTAGAAGAAAGATGTGAAAACATGGGTGTTAGTATATCATGGAGAACAAAACAATTTTGTCGTAAGTGTGCTGTTCCAAATTTATATCTAGTGTAAACGATAAATCACCCTTTTAGAGTTTAATTTTTAAGAATCCTAATGTTGATTTCGTCACTGTGATTATGTCAAAATATGAATAATTTTCAAACAATAAATTTTGGTAACGATGTTTTATTCGATTATCGAAAATGTAAATATGTCATTTGTACCCCAGCTCCGTTTGTTTTTGCATGTAATCTATAAGTATTGAAATGGCATGCATTATATCTGCAATTACAACTACATTTATTATTTTTGAATAGCTTTTATATGTGAAGGCAATATGGAATACAGTAGTTCTGTAAGTGGATGTCCAGCCACATGCGTTGATATACATGCCCCCAAAACGTGCAAACTACCCCCATCAGAAGGATGTCAGTGTAAAAAAGGATTTGTACTAAGTGACATCAAATGTATACCGATAGCTCAGTGTAGTTGCAAGCTATCTTCCGGTGAATACTTTCCAGTAAGATATTGAATTTTAAAACTCATAAAGATATCAAGCGGATTAATCTGGAAAGACAGACGCGCGATTCATACTTATCAGACTCATTACTGGCACTGAAACAAAAACCTATTGTGTCAGAAGTTCGGAATCATAGGTTTCTTTTCCTACGATGCTGGGTAAAATATTGTGCCCTATAACACCCATTTTTCTTTTCATATAAGACTTCAATAGCACATAAAAGGTCATTAACCAAACTTTAAGCCGATTCTAGATTTATTTTCTATCGATTTGAGACCCAAATAAAACTAATGTAAATATAATGTAAAAGTCTGAGTCAGCCTAAAGCTTTTCTTACCATAACAAAAATAAATATCTCGAAAAGGAGCTCATAACCTATCAATATTGTTAACTTATTTTGTTCCTTAACTGATGTTCTTTCGACTAATAGTATTAATATTAAATTCAAGATTTTATTAATTTCACCTATGTACATCCTTAAGTGTATTGAATAATTTAACATTACAAAATAAGATATGTATTCATATTATTTCAATGGAAAGATTTGTTACTCTCATTTCGGTTTTTGAAGGCGACCTTATATGCATCATATATATTTTTATGGAAGTACACCGTTTAGTTTACTACTCGTAACAACGATTGTGTCGAATTGAGAACGATACATCCAAATTGAGATTTGAAGCTCATTTGATACTTCCATATTCAGCTGTAAAATACAATATTGTCTTTTTGCAATTAGATTGATACAGAAAATACATCCAGAGATTGTGGGACGGTGTCCAGATGCGTTGCCACAAAATCAGGTGACGCAAACATGCAAGTCATTAGACGTCAAAAATGTAACAGGAATGCACAATGTAAAATACTCAATGGCGTTTATGATTGTGTTTGCGAAGAGGGTTTCAAAGGAGATGGAATCAAACAATGCAAAGGTACTGACATCTTTTATATCTAAATAGACGTATTTATCCTAATATACAAATTTGTTCTGCATTACTTAAAATCACATAAGTGCCGGCATAATTTGCATCACAATTTAAACCATTTGCCGTCATAATTTAAAATTAATTGTTGAATGACGTCAAAAGGTTATTAGGTGATAAAATACTAAAACTGTAAATACGTTAATAGTTGTGTGGTTTTACCGTCGTAATGTTGAATAATAAAGATAATGTGAAGTTCAGGTTAAAATATAGATAAGCTTTAAAAAGAAAATATATTAATCATCACAATATACATTTTGACCTTACCTCAATCTGGTGATGCAAAGCACAATTTGGTTCATTATTTTTCTGATTTTAAAAAGCTGCAAACTGTATTTATTTTCCTTTGAAATTATGTTTTTTTTTCTTCTTCCGGTTTTTCATATTTTTCTTTATTCTGAGACAATAATGATATTCCACTCCCAGCATATATTGAACAAAAGTTTAGACTAAAGACAGACGACATCTGCTACTTTTGTATCACATTAGTATCGTAGCGTGATTATGGCTGGAAATTTTGTCTTAGAACCATTTCTTACTAGAAAAAAGTCTAACAAAAACCCTAAACTCCAAGGTAAATCTAAAAGGTGGAAGCAAATAAGAACTGACGAAATCAAACGTCATCAAACAATGGAATTAGTGAAAAACATCTCTTATTTTTCTGACTTGTCTGAGGAAAATGGTGGTTTAAACCTGTTTTCTAGCTCCTTTAAACCAAACAGACACAACAACAATAAAAACTATATATAAAGTTTTATTTCTTCTAATTGTTTAATGAAAAAACAAATTAAAAAGGAACCATGTTCTCGTGATTTATGCTTTGTTTATCAAAATAATACAAAAATGGTATTCAAAGGAAAGCCACAACCTGTTACAGAAAAAGTGAAATTAAATCGTGTTTTGTAGATCAGTTGGTCAGGATAAATTTCAGCATGTGTATATTTCTTTGAAATGTTTGTAAGGCTTTCTTTTGAACACAGCATAATCAACTACATCGGATTCAATAAATAGTCAACACCCGTTTGTCTTTGTAGAATTTTCCTAATTGTTTTTTTTTTCTTTTTATTATTATTTATATTTAGACGGGGACAGGAGTTGATCCTTACATATTTTTTATCTGAATACATCACAACAGTAGTATTGAATAGGATATGCAGATTTATCTTTTGGAGTGATTGTTACCCAGTAAACGATACGGATCTTTGCACATATGACTGTCATATAGTGGCATGAATCTGCACACATTTTAGCGATAGTTTACAATTTGTTGACTGTTCATTGATATGTATAGAAAATAATCATATTTAATATTTAAGCAATGTGTACGAACTTTAACACATATCTTTATAAATTATCTTCATCAAACCTTTAGGGGAAATATGTATAAAATATATAAATGGGATTATTCTTCGAAATTTAAATTAGAATAAAGTGTATTTATATTTTCTATACAAAGCACCTGAAGATCCAGAAGATGTTGATGGTGAGTATGTTCTCCAAATTAAGTGCAAATTAAAACAGACAATACCACGGTCAAAAATTTACAAACAAAAAGTGAAAGAACAAACATAGATATGGGAAATTTCACTATGACGAAATATTTATTGTTGGAAGAGGGGCGAAAGATACCAGAGGGACAGTCACACGCATAGATCGAAAATAAACCGACAACGTCATGGCCAAAAATGAAAAAGACAAACAGACAAATAATAGTACACATGACACAACATAGAAAACTACAGACTAAGCAACACGAACCCCACCAAAAAATGGGGGTGATCGCAGGTGCTCTGGAAGGGTAAGCAGCACTCGTCGTGTTGCTCATGTTATTACAAACCGGTAAATAATCTAACTCGGTAGGTCATATTCATGAAAAGGGAAGGGGATTGTAGTTGGAAAATTTATTATAAACTAATTTATATATAATGGTATCTTTTTTACTCAAGAGTTGAGTATTTCGACATAACTTTGTGGCAACTCAGAGTTACTTTCATCATATACACTTTAAAACAACTTCAGGAAAATTAATGCAGCTTTTGAACAAGTAATGTTCAAACTTATTCATACTATATTCAAAATATTATTTTTAACGTCAAGTAATAGAACTTCATGCATGGTCTTTTACGAGTACAATATATCTCGTTTAAATTCGATTTACTTTTTGTCATTTCGAGCCTTCATTCGCTTGCAATATATAGCTATGTCGTATATTTGTTGAACATTGTCGAAAATCTAAAGTTGCTAACGTCTACGTCATTTTGGTCTCTAGTGAAGAGTTGTTTTATTGGAAATCATACCCCACCTTTTTATATAATCTTGTTATTAAAATCGGAACACATATGTTGCCCGAAGAATGACAAAGTGATTATCAGGATTTTGATGCTTGTGAAAATTAAACAAATATAACTGAAATCGATCAATTGCTGAAGTAAATCTTAGTGTGTTGTTCTCTTAACTTTATTTGCTATGTCGTTGTATTGCAGGCTCAACGACGTATAAACCACATCTCAATTTATTAATAAATATTTCAGAATGTCGAGAATCCACTAAGGGTACGGAATACAAAGGTCGAATTAGTTTGACACACACTGGGCGTTCCTGTCAGTATTGGGGACGGCAATATCCACACAAACACTCGTATAGCAAGTTTAAAACGGAACATAATTACTGTAGAAATACTGACAACAGCGGCGCACAACCATGGTGTTATACAAATGATCCAACCACACGTTGGGAATATTGTAAGATACCTATGTGTGGTAAGTTAACTTGCTTTATCATGTATTAATTTTAAATCATCGCATTACAATATATATAGAATTCGTAATATAAAAATCATTATATTGTTCGTTTTTTTTTAAATATAATATTGTCAGAGTTACTTTCATCATATACACTTTAAAACAACTTCAGGAAAATTAATGCAGCTTTTGAACAAGTAATGTTCAAACTTATTCATACTATATTCAAAATATTATTTTTAACGTCAAGTAATAGAACTTCATGCATGGTCTTTTACGAGTACAATATATCTAGTTTAAATTCGATTTACTTTTTGTCATTTTGAGTCTTCATTCGTTTGCAATATATAGCTATGTCGTATATTTGTTGAACATTGTCGAAAATCTAAAGTTGCTAACGTCTACGTCATTTTGGTCTCTAGTGAGGAGTTGTTTTATTAGTAATCATACCCCATCTTTTTATATAATCTTGTTATTAAAATCGGAACACATATGTTGCCCGAAGAATGACAAAGTGATTATCAGGATTTTGATGCTTGTGAAAATTAAACAAATATAACTGAAATCGATCAATTGCTGAAGAAAACCTTAGTGTGTTGTTCTCTTAACTTTATTTGCTATGTCGTTGTATTGCAGGCTCAACGACGTATAAACCACATCTCAATTTATTAATAAATATTTCGGAATGTCGAGAATCCACTAAGGGTACGGAATACAAAGGTCGAATTAGTTTGACACACACTGGGCGTTCCTGTCAGTATTGGGGATGGCAATATCCACACAAACACTCGTATAGCAAGTTTAAAACGGAACATAATTACTGTAGAAATACTGACAACAGCGGCGCACAACCATGGTGTTATACAAATGATCCAACCACACGTTGGGAATATTGTAAGATACCTATGTGTGGTAAGTTAACTTGCTTTATCATGTATTAATTTTAAATCATCGCATTACAATATATATAGAATTCGTAATATAAAAATCATTATATTGTTCGTTTTTTTTTATAAATATAATATTGTCAGAGTTACTTTTCATCATATACACTTTAAAACAACTTCAGGAAAATTAATCCAGCTTTTGAACAAGTAATGTTCAAACTTATTCAGACTATATTCAAAATATTATTTTTAACGTCAAGTAATAGAACTTCATGCATGGTCTTTTACGAGTACAATATATCTCGTTTAAATTCGATTTACTTTTTGTCATTTCGAGCCTTCATTCGCTTGCAATATATAGCTATGTCGTATATTTGTTGAACATTGTCGAAAATCTAAAGTTGCTAACGTCTACGTCATTTTGGTCTCTAGTGAAGAGTTGTTTTATTGGTAATCATACCCCATCTTTTTATATAATCTTGTTATTAAAATCGGAACACATATGTTGCCCGAAGAATGACAAAGTGATTATCAGGATTTTGATGCTTGTGAAAATTAAACAAATATAACTGAAATCGATCAATTGCTGAAGAAAACCTTAGTGTGTTGTTCTCTTAACTTTATTTGCTATGTCGTTGTATTGCAGGCTCAACGACGTATAAACCACATCTCAATTTATTAATAAATATTTCGGAATGTCGAGAATCCACTAAGGGTACGGAATACAAAGGTCGAATTAGTTTGACACACACTGGGCGTTCCTGTCAGTATTGGGGACGGCAATATCCACACAAACACTCGTATAGCAAGTTTAAAACGGAACATAATTACTGTAGAAATACTGACAACAGCGGCGCACAACCATGGTGTTATACAAATGATCCAACCACACGTTGGGAATATTGTAAGATACCTATGTGTGGTAAGTTAACTTGCTTTATCATGTATTAATTTTAAATCATCGCATTACAATATATATAGAATTCGTAATATAAAAATCATTATATTGTTCGTTTTTTTTTAAATATAATATTGTCAGAGTTACTTTCATCATATACACTTTAAAACAACTTCAGGAAAATTAATGCAGCTTTTGAACAAGTAATGTTCAAACTTATTCATACTATATTCAAAATATTATTTTTAACGTCAAGTAATAGAACTTCATGCATGGTCTTTTACGAGTACAATATATCTAGTTTAAATTCGATTTACTTTTTGTCATTTCGAGTCTTCATTCGCTTGCAATATATAGCTATGTCGTATATTTGTTGAACATTGTCGAAAATCTAAAGTTGCTAACGTCTACGTCATTTTGGTCTCTAGTGAAGAGTTGTTTTATTAGTAATCATACCCCATCTTTTTATATAATCTTGTTATTAAAATCGGAACACATATGTTGCCCGAAGAATGACAAAGTGATTATCAGGATTTTGATGCTTGTGAAAATTAAACAAATATAACTGAAATCGATCAATTGCTGAAGAAAACCTTTGTGTGTTGTTCTCTTAACTTTATTTGCTATGTCGTTGTATTGCAGGCTCAACGACGTATAAACCACATCTCAATTTATTAATAAATATTTCAGAATGTCGAGAATCCACTAAGGGTACGGAATACAAAGGTCGAATTAGTTTGACACACACTGGGCGTTCCTGTCAGTATTGGGGATGGCAATATCCACACAAACACTCGTATAGCAAGTTTAAAACGGAACATAATTACTGTAGAAATACTGACAACAGCGGCGCACAACCATGGTGTTATACAAATGATCCAACCACACGTTGGGAATATTGTAAGATACCTATGTGTGGTAAGTTAACTTGCTTTATCATGTATTAATTTTAAATCATCGCATTACAATATATATAGAATTCGTAATATAAAAATCATTATATTGTTCGTTTTTTTTTAAATATAATATTGTCAGAGTTACTTTTCATCATATACACTTTAAAACAACTTCAGGAAAATTAATCCAGCTTTCGAACAAGTAATGTTCAAACTTATTCAGACTATATTCAAAATATTATTTTTAACGTCAAGTAATAGAACTTCATGCATGGTCTTTTACGAGTACAATATATCTCGTTTAAATTCGATTTACTTTTTGTCATTTCGAGCCTTCATTCGCTTGCAATATATAGCTATGTCGTATATTTGTTGAACATTGTCGAAAATCTAAAGTTGCTAACGTCTACGTCATTTTGGTCTCTAGTGAAGAGTTGTTTTATTGGTAATCATACCCCATCTTTTTATATAATCTTGTTATTAAAATCGGAACACATATGTTGCCCGAAGAATGACAAAGTGATTATCAGGATTTTGATGCTTGTGAAAATTAAACAAATATAACTGAAATCGATCAATTGCTGAAGAAAACCTTAGTGTGTTGTTCTCTTAACTTTATTTGCTATGTCGTTGTATTGCAGGCTCAACGACGTATAAACCACATCTCAATTTATTAATAAATATTTCGGAATGTCGAGAATCCACTAAGGGTACGGAATACAAAGGTCGAATTAGTTTGACACACACTGGGCGTTCCTGTCAGTATTGGGGACGGCAATATCCACACAAACACTCGTATAGCAAGTTTAAAACGGAACATAATTACTGTAGAAATACTGACAACAGCGGCGCACAACCATGGTGTTATACAAATGATCCAACCACACGTTGGGAATATTGTAAGATACCTATGTGTGGTAAGTTAACTTGCTTTATCATGTATTAATTTTAAATCATCGCATTACAATATATATAGAATTCGTAATATAAAAATCATTATATTGTTCGTTTTTTTTTTAAATATAATATTGTCAGAGTTACTTTCATCATATACACTTTAAAACAACTTCAGGAAAATTAATGCAGCTTTTGAACAAGTAATGTTCAAACTTATTCATACTATATTCAAAATATTATTTTTAACGTCAAGTAATAGAACTTCATGCATGGTCTTTTACGAGTACAATATATCTCGTTTAAATTCGATTTACTTTTTGTCATTTCGAGTCTTCATTCGCTTGCAATATATAGCTATGTCGTATATTTGTTGAATATTGTCGAAAATCTAAAGTTGCTAACGTCTACGTCATTTTGGTCTCTAGTGAAGAGTTGTTTTATTAGTAATCATACCCCATCTTTTTATATAATCTTGTTATTAAAATCGGAACACATATGTTGCCCGAAGAATGACAAAGTGATTATCAGGATTTTGATGCTTGTGAAAATTAAACAAATATAACTGAAATCGATCAATTGCTGAAGAAAACCTTAGTGTGTTGTTCTCTTAACTTTATTTGCTATGTCGTTGTATTGCAGGCTCAACGACGTATAAACCACATCTCAATTTATTAATAAATATTTCGGAATGTCGAGAATCCACTAAGGGTACGGAATACAAAGGTCGAATTAGTTTGACACACACTGGGCGTTCCTGTCAGTATTGGGGACGGCAATATCCACACAAACACTCGTATAGCAAGTTTAAAACGGAACATAATTACTGTAGAAATACTGACAACAGCGGCGCACAACCATGGTGTTATACAAATGATCCAACCACACGTTGGGAATATTGTAAGATACCTATGTGTGGTAAGTTAACTTGCTTTATCATGTATTAATTTTAAATCATCGCATTACAATATATATAGAATTCGTAATATAAAAATCATTATATTGTTCGTTTTTTTTTAAATATAATATTGTCAGAGTTACTTTCATCATATACACTTTAAAACAACTTCAGGAAAATTAATGCAGCTTTTGAACAAGTAATGTTCAAACTTATTCATACTATATTCAAAATATTATTTTTAACGTCAAGTAATAGAACTTCATGCATGGTCTTTTACGAGTACAATATATCTCGTTTAAATTCGATTTACTTTTTGTCATTTCGAGTCTTCATTCGCTTGCAATATATAGCTATGTCGTATATTTGTTGAATATTGTCGAAAATCTAAAGTTGCTAACGTCTACGTCATTTTGGTCTCTAGTGAAGAGTTGTTTTATTAGTAATCATACCCCATCTTTTTATATAATCTTGTTATTAAAATCGGAACACATATGTTGCCCGAAGAATGACAAAGTGATTATCAGGATTTTGATGCTTGTGAAAATTAAACAAATATAACTGAAATCGATCAATTGCTGAAGAAAACCTTAGTGTGTTGTTCTCTTAACTTTATTTGCTATGTCGTTGTATTGCAGGCTCAACGACGTATAAACCACATCTCAATTTATTAATAAATATTTCAGAATGTCGAGAATCCACTAAGGGTACGGAATACAAAGGTCGAATTAGTTTGACACACACTGGGCGTTCCTGTCAGTATTGGGGACGGCAATATCCACACAAACACTCGTATAGCAAGTTTAAAACGGAACATAATTACTGTAGAAATACTGACAACAGCGGCGCACAACCATGGTGTTATACAAATGATCCAACCACACGTTGGGAATATTGTAAGATACCTATGTGTGGTAAGTTAACTTGCTTTATCATGTATTAATTTTAAATCATCGCATTACAATATATATAGAATTCGTAATATAAAAATCATTATATTGTTCGTTTTTTTTTAAATATAATATTGTCAGAGTTACTTTCATCATATACACTTTAAAACAACTTCAGGAAAATTAATGCAGCTTTTGAACAAGTAATGTTCAAACTTATTCATACTATATTCAAAATATTATTTTTAACGTCAAGTAATAGAACTTCATGCATGGTCTTTTACGAGTACAATATATCTCGTTTAAATTCGATTTACTTTTTGTCATTTCGAGCCTTCATTCGCTTGCAATATATAGCTATGTCGTATATTTGTTGAACATTGTCGAAAATCTAAAGTTGCTAACGTCTACGTCATTTTGGTCTCTAGTGAAGAGTTGTTTTATTGGTAATCATACCCCATCTTTTTATATAATCTTGTTATTAAAATCGGAACACATATGTTGCCCGAAGAATGACAAAGTGATTATCAGGATTTTGATGATTGTGAAAATTAAACAAATATAACTGAAATCGATCAATTGCTGAAGTAAACCTTAGTGTGTTGTTCTCTTAACTTTATTTGCTATGTCGTTGTATTGCAGGCTCAACGACGTATAAACCACATCTCAATTTATTAATAAATATTTCAGAATGTCGAGAATCCACTAAGGGTACGGAATACAAAGGTCGAATTAGTTTGACACACACTGGGCGTTCCTGTCAGTATTGGGGACGGCAATATCCACACAAACACTCGTATAGCAAGTTTAAAACGGAACATAATTACTGTAGAAATACTGACAACAGTGGCGCACAACCATGGTGTTATACAAATGATCCAACCACACGTTGGGAATATTGTAAGATACCTATGTGTGGTAAGTTAACTTGCTTTATCATGTATTAATATTAAATCATCGCATTACAATATATATAGAATTCGTAATATAAAAATCATTATATTGTTCGTTTTTTTTTTAAATATAATATTGTCAGAGTTACTTTCATCATATACACTTTAAAACAACTTCAGGAAAATTAATGCAGCTTTTGAACAAGTAATGTTCAAACTTATTCATACTATATTCAAAATATTATTTTTAACGTCAAGTAATAGAACTTCATGCATGGTCTTTTACGAGTACAATATATCTCGTTTAAATTCGATTTACTTTTTGTCATTTCGAGCCTTCATTCGCTTGCAATATATAGCTATGTCGTATATTTGTTGAACATTGTCGAAAATCTAAAGTTGCTAACGTCTACGTCATTTTGGTCTCTAGTGAAGAGTTGTTTTATTGGTAATCATACCCCATCTTTTTATATAATCTTGTTATTAAAATCGGAACACATATGTTGCCCGAAGAATGACAAAGTGATTATCAGGATTTTGATGCTTGTGAAAATTAAACAAATATAACTGAAATCGATCAATTGCTGAAGAAAACCTTAGTGTGTTGTTCTCTTAACTTTATTTGCTATGTCGTTGTATTGCAGGCTCAACGACGTATAAACCACATCTCAATTTATTAATAAATATTTCGGAATGTCGAGAATCCACTAAGGGTACGGAATACAAAGGTCGAATTAGTTTGACACAAACTGGGCGTTCCTGTCAGTATTGGGGACGGCAATATCCACACAAACACTCGTATAGCAAGTTTAAAACGGAACATAATTACTGTAGAAATACTGACAACAGCGGCGCACAACCATGGTGTTATACAAATGATCCAACCACACGTTGGGAATATTGTAAGATACCTATGTGTGGTAAGTTAACTTGCTTTATCATGTATTAATTTTAAATCATCGCATTACAATATATATAGAATTCGTAATATAAAAATCATTATATTGTTCGTTTTTTTTTAAATATAATATTGTTGTCTTTATTTATATAGATATATAGACTATTTACCGTATGAATAAAATAAATATTTTCTTTTTTATAATAAGAGTAACTGTTGTTTTTCTCCTTTGCAGATTCCATGTCATTGTGAGAACTAAAAGAATTAGAGACAAAGTGCATTCTCAATAAGTGTGTGCTTTACTTTAACTTTACAATCATTTAATAAAATAAAATTGTAGATATTATTTTTCTATTTCTTTCATCTAGATTTATAACAAAATAGTTCGAAAGATTTAAGCATATGCATTTTATTGTTTTCATGCATCTAGCTTTTAGACATGGATACAACAATAGATTGAATTTTTAGTATTTAGAAAAAAGAGATGTGGTATGATTGCCGATGAGAAAACTATCTACCATAGGACAAATTACATGAATACAAAGAACTATAGGACACTGTAAAGTCTTCAACAATGAACAACATCAATACCGTATAGTTATCTATATAAAGCTCCAACATTACACAAGTAATTAAAACAATTCAAACAACGGCATGAATTACGACAAAACAATACATGAATAACAAATATGACAAACAGCAACACAAGGCAATGCCTGTTTTAACTAACGAATGTAACGGAATTAAACATGTTTGGAAGCGCTAAACCTTCCCCTTACCTTGAACAGTGGTGTTGGGACATCACATAATAAGAACAAACTGTAAAGGTCAGTTTTGAAATTGCTTGACTCATCAGATTTGCACGAAATTGGAAGGAACTACTTGTAACATAAACACAAAAGACACAAAGTACCGAGGTGCATGTATGTATCCTGTGTTTATGACATATATACGAACAAGTCAAAGTTGTCGGCCTTTACGATGTAACGTTCGAAAGGCACACAGTAATTCCTAGCTATACCGTGTTAATACGTTTTTTATACGCCAGTTTACCAGACGTAGTATGGTATACAGTTGTCCATCCGTCAGTCCGTCCGTCTGTCCCTCCGTCGTCAACCGGCAATAACTTAAAAAAAAAAATCCTCAACCAATTAACATGAAACTTTGGTGAATTGTTTATATCTATTAAGTGAGCTCCCGTTAAATTTTTATAAATTTTGGATTTTACTTTTCCGAGTTGTTGGGTTTTATTCATAAAAAAGGATTTTCTGGTTTTTGGACAATAACTCAAACACTTTAGGCAGTATTCATAAAACTTTGGTGGAATGTTAATATCAATTGACGTAAGCTACCTTTTGATTTTTTATAAAATTTTAGATTTTGTGTTTCCGAGATATAATAATTTAATTCATAAAAAGGGGGGATTTTCCAGATTTCGGACAATTACTCAAAAGTACATTGAACAGTGTTCATGAAAGTTTGCTGACTGATTTATATCTATTAAAATAACCCCCTCTACTTTTTTTTTTATAAATTTCTGATATGACATTGAGGAGTTATGGAACTTTATTCTATGAAAAAGCGACGAGTGTATCGTGCACTCATGGCGCAGCTCTTTATTCATTTTTTGGTTGAGTGTTGACATGAATATCAATAATGTGGTCATTTTTATAAATTTCCTGTTTACAAAACTTTGAATTTTTCGAAAAAAAACTAAGGATTTTCTTATCCCAGGCATAGATTACCTCAGCCGTATTTGGCACAACTTTTTGAAATTTTGGATCCTCTATGCTCTTCAACTTTGTACTTGTTTGGCTTTATGCATATTTTGATATGAGCGTCACTGATGAGTCTTATGTAGACGAAACGCGCGATACTATATATATAAATATGGCGTACTAAATTATAATCCTGGTACATTTGATAACTATTTACAAATATGATTTACCCTCTGAGTTTTACATGGGTAAATGAATGGACTTTTTGATGTTATAATTAATACAGTAAAGTTTTGTTAAATATTGCGTATGTTTATATTAGGTTATGTCAAAGACATAGTTTAACCCTGCCATATTCTGTTTATAGCTAACTATGCGTAATGAGTTTTCCTTACGTACGGTATTTCACTTGGTCTCTGGTGGAGAGTTGTCTCATTGGCAATCATGTCTTATCATCTTATTTTTATATGTTGTACTCACGATTCTGCTATGTTTACCTTTGAATATGCAAAATGGTAGTCTCGGTTTAAGACAAAGTGTTTTCTTCCGAGTATTATGAAGAAAATAAACCAGAGGCTCTAAAAAGCCTGTGTCGCTCACCTTGGTCTATGTGAATATTAAACAAAGGAAGCAGATGGATTCATGACAAAAATGTGTTTTGGTGATGGTGATGTCTTTGTACATCTTATTTCACTGAACATTCTTGCTGCGTACAATTATCTCTATCTATAATGAACTTGGCCTAGTAGTTTCAATGGAAAATGTTAGTAAAAATTTACAAATTTTATGAAAATTGTTAAAAATTGACTATTAAGGACAATAACTCTTTAGGGGGTCGATTGACCATTTCGTTCATGTTGCCTTATTTGTAAATCTTACTATGCTGAACATTATTGCTGTTTACAGTTTATCTGTATCTACAATAATATTCTAGATAATAACCAAAAACAGCAAAATTTCCTTAAAATTACCAATTCAGGGGCAGCAACCCAACAAAGGTTTGTCCGATTCATATGAAAATTTCAGGGCAGATAGATCTTGACCTGAGAAACAATTTTATTCCTGTCAGATTTGCTCTAAATGCTTCGGTTTTTGAGTTATACGCCAAAAACTTCATTTTACCTCTATATTCTATTTTTAGCCGTGGCGGCCATCTTGGTTAAATGACTGGGTCACCGTACACATTTTTTAAACTAGATACCCCAAAGATAATTGTGGCTAAGTTTGGATGAATTTGGTCCAGTAGTTTCAGAGGAGAAGATCTTTGTAAAAGATTACTAAGATTTACGAAAAATGGTTAAAAATTGACTATAAAGGGCAATAACTGCTAAAGGGGTAAACTGACCATTTTGGTCATGTGACTTATTTGTACATCTCACTTTGCTGAACATTATTGCTGTTTACAATTTATCTCTATCTACTATAGTATTGAAGATAATAACCAAAAACAGTAAAATTTCCTTAAAATTACCAATTTAGGGGCAGCAACCCAACAACGGGTTGTCCAATTCATCTGAAAATTATAGGGCAGATGGATTTTGACCTGATAAACAATTTTACCCATGTCAGAATTGCTCTAAATGCTTTGGTTTTTAGTTATAAGCCAAAAACTGCATTTTACCCCTATGTTCTATTTTTAGCCATGGCGGCCATCTTGGTTGGTTGGCCGTGTCACTGGACACATTTTTTAAACTAGATATCCCAATAATGATGGTGGCCAGGTTTGGTTTAATTTGGCCTAGTAGTTTCAGAGGAGAAGATTTTTGTAAAAGTTAACGTCGACGGACGACAGACGACGACGGACTACGGACGACGGACGCAAAGTGATGGGAAAAGCTCACTTGGCCCTGTGGGCCAGGTGAGCTAAAAAAGATGCATCATTTTTTATTGAGATTACTTTACTGCAAAGATAATATGACGTACATTTAAGCAGCTATTATTCCCTGTACGGCCTTCAACAATATTGAAATCCAATATAATAGATATAAGAAGATGGGGTATGAGTGCCAATGAGACAACTCTATATCCAAGTCAAAATTTGGAAAAGTAAACCATTATAGGTCAAAGAACAGCCTGCAACACGGAGCTTTGGCTCACACCGAACAACAAGCTATAAAGGGCCACAAAAATGACTAGTGTAAAAACATTCAAACGGGAAAACCAACGATCTAATCTGATTAAAAAATAACTGTTATCACAGTCTCGCCTTTTTGTAATTTTAATTATGCAAATGTTGAAATCAAAATAGCAATTCTTTAACATGTTACATAAGTTATGCAAATATTCAGTCAATGAACCATGACTGAGGTACACGGCTAAACAATCTCCGTATAATGAGATGTGCCCATTCTAATACAACTCTATACCATATATCATTGACTTATTATAAGTCATTCCGTTTAAACAAACCTAAACACAAACATTTAAAACTTGTAAACTATGTAAAAGTTTTAAAGTCATTCAACCATGAAGAAGGGTGGGCTAATATAACGTTATA
The DNA here is from genome assembly GCF_965363235.1 of Mytilus galloprovincialis. Classification (NCBI taxonomy): domain Eukaryota; kingdom Metazoa; phylum Mollusca; class Bivalvia; order Mytilida; family Mytilidae; genus Mytilus; species Mytilus galloprovincialis. The sequence goes on along the minus strand of NC_134842.1, from coordinate 40,645,357 downwards.
TAACGTATAATGTAACGATTCCTGCAAATTCCAATAAATAAGCATACCAAATATCTATGACTTAACATTAGCAGTTCATCTTAAACTGATCTAATCACAAATTTATACATGTAAACCAAGCAAAAGTTTCAATAGACCATGACTGAGGGAGCCGGGCCAAATATTATCTATTGAAATGAAATGTGATAATGCTTATACAACTGAATACAAATGAACACTGGCCTACCACTAAAAGTTACCCTTGAACTGACCTAATCATTAACTAATTAATGTTAACTTAGAAATTTTTTCTAAGTCAATAAACCATGACTAAGGGAACGGAGCCAAATAACCTCCTTTGAAATGAGATATATACCAATACTTATACAACTGCATACCAAAAATCATTGACCCACCTGTAGTGGTTCCCCATAAACTGACCTTATCACAAGCTAATACATGTCAAATAAGCAAACGCTTCAAAGTCAATAAGGACTAGCGCAACTACATACCAAATATGATTGACCTATCACTTGTGGTTCACCATAAACTAGACCTAATCACAAAATATAACATTGTTGACACAGCCGCCGACACAAGAAACAGCATAACTATGTCTCGTTTTTTGACTCCGTCAAGGCAAAACAACGAGAAATGATAAATCACTTATGAACTAAATCCCAAAAGACAACCACTGATCATCAGGTTCCAGAATATGAACAGGTGCAAACAAAACAGCGAGTTTAAACGTTTTATCATCAAATAAAATTGAAGGGAGGTGCTATGGCTTCACCTGAGTCTATTACTTCGAATATGTTTTCTTTGAATTATAACATGAAACTAAAGTAAAAAATCAAATTCTGATTAAAAAAAATAGATAACTCATTCTATATTTGTAGACATAAAATAATACTATTTGTCTCCCATGCTATATTAAAGAATGTCCAGAAATTTTAGACACAAACAAACATCATTAATCAAATAAAACAAAATAAATCTTTTACAAGGTGTTCAACATTTGCAGAAGGAATTTTATTTTCAGTAGTTATCGTTTGTTGATGTGGTTCATAAGTGTTTCTCGTTTCTCGTTTTTTTTTTTTTTTTATATAGATTTATTATACCGTTGGCTTTCCTGTTTGAATGGTTTTACAATAGTTATTTTTGGAGCCCTTTATAGCCTGCTGTTTGGTGTGAGCCAAGGCTATGTGTTGAAGACGGTACCTTGACCTATTATAGATTAATTTTATACATTTTGACTTGAATAGAGAGTTGTCTAATTGGCACTCACGCCACATCTTCTTATATCTTTTTTTCTTTCAAAACGGTGTGCATAAATAAACCTACGACTATTAATTAACCTACTAACAATATAAATGTGCGAGTACGAGTATAATACAGGGAAACAAGCCTCGACAGTAGTTACCAGTAAAATACAGGGAAACAGACCTCGACAGTACAGTTACCAGTAAAATACTGGGAAACTGACCTCGACAGTACAGTTACCAGGTAAATACAGGGAAACAGACCTCGACAGTATACAGTTACCAGTAAAATACAGGGAAACAGACCTCGACAGTACAGTCACCAGTAAAATAAATATATTTATCTATATAGCTTTAAACTTGTTAAAAGTGATATATTCCAGTGGATTATCCATTCCACTCATTAAATAGGAAGTCCAATTCTTCCAACATCACCAGAAGCTGTCACTGCACCCTCAAGACCTAAACTTTAAACGAAAATTATAGCTATTTTTAGCGCTATAAAACCAGGTTTAATCCACCATTTATACATAAGAAAATGCCTGCACCAAGTCAAGTATATGACAGTTGTTGTCCATACGTTTGATGTGTTTTAGCTTTTAATTTTGACATTTGATAGGGGACTTTCCGTTTTGAATTTTCCTCGGAGTTCAGTATTTTGTGATTTTACTTTTTGTTATGTAAACAATAAATATAGCATATAACACGTGTGTGATTTCTTGTAAGCTGGGTCCCTCCATATGGAAATACATAAATAGTTAATGCATATACATTTTACATATTCTATTAATATTGCTCAAGAGTTTGAATGCTCCACTTTTCAAAATGCTGGATCCTGATCCGGTATCTCTCTAAGTTTCATAACATAATATATTTTGCATTACATTTATAATACATAAATAAGATGTGGTATTATTGCCGGTGAGAAAAATATCAGCCAGAGACCAAAATAACATATATATCATGTAAAACTATAGGTCACTGTATGACCTTCAACAATGAGTAAAACAAGTACTGCACTGAGTTAGTGAGCTATAAAGATTCTGAAATGACAAATGTTAAAGAAGTAAAACGAGATAACAGCCTGATTTATGTACAAACAATTATAAACCCATGATAATATAATATAACAATTATTTAAACCAAAACAAATATGATATACAGCAACAAATGACAACCACTTAATTTTAAGCTCCTGACTTAGGAAAATTTCATACAAAATATGGCGGGGTTAAACAAGTTTGCTGGCACCAAAACCAGGGACAGTTTTGTAGCAGTACATTATTATAAGAACCAACTAAAAATCATTTGTAGAGGGCTTAACTCATCGATCAGATCGAGACAAATCACACAGAAACCTTAGGCTATGTAGGCCAAATATATCCGTGTGTTTCTGCTAACGGTCTGATAAAAAAAATAGGGTAGGTAGGTATAGTGAATATCATTTAATTTTACAAACATTGTTTAGCTGGTTACCTCTATGTTATCACTCGGTTTATATCAAGAGGTTCTCAGAATGTGTTTCTGTAAGTTTCCTCTTTCACTAAACCCTTTTCCCCACTCTTCACATTTATAAGGTTTTTCACCGGTGTGTATTCTATTGTGTGCAGTCAGATTAGATCTATCATTAACAATTTACCACACACATCTCGTAATCTTCTTAACTGAAGTGGATTAATCCCGTAATTCTCTTAACTGCTACTTAACATCCTTGTTAAAATCTGGTAGTGGAAAATTAACGGAAGTGGTTTTAATACTCTACCCTCCTACGTATGATCTTGTAAACGTGCCATACTCGTTGACCTATCCACGTTTACATCTCGTAGTATATAATGCAATGTGAATAAGTATCAATCATTCATTCAAGATGGAAAATTATCACCAGCATATGATTGACCAACTGGTAAAAGTTATTCCACAAGATGTATTACAGAAGTTACAACAGATGTCAGCACAGGACTTTACATTGCAGTCTTACATTCAGTTAAATAACAAAATCCAACCAATAAACAGCTTGATCAAAAACCTGCAGGAAAAGATGACAGTGTAACAGATAAAGATGATGTATCAAATTTTGAGTGCCGAACATGCGCCATGAGGTATGCAAGAAAAGATAATTTAATTCGACACTAACAGAATCATACAAATATAAACTAGGAATGTGAACATAGTGGTTTAACAACGAAAAGGAAATATGTTTTATCTAAACATATGCATATGCAGGGAAGACATGATGTAAAGAAAAGAGCACAGAAGGAAGACGATTTACAATAACCACCCAGTAAAGGTCAAAGGACAGACGGTATTGACCAACCTTCCGTGGAACGACTACGAGAGAAAAGATACATAACAACAGCAGTTCTGAACGATGGTGTGGATAACATCCGTTTACAACCCAGCAACAATGAAGAGAGATATGACTTGATGCTATTTTTCAAAGAAAATCAAGTGGATTTTGTGCAAATATAGAGGACAAGCTACTAAAAACAATATAAAGTTTTATTTGAGTGTACAAGTTTAAATTATTAATAATTCACCAGATGGAAAATACGACGATACTGGTCCACATTTCAATAATAACGTGAGTACCTTTTTACAATCTGTTGCTAGTGAAATACCTCACGAGTTGAATAAAGGATTTCAAAAAGTATTCATTTCTTTCGAATGGGTCATCAGAAGCTTCTAGACATACCTTCACACAAGATAAAATCAACAAACATTTTGGTCATTGCAGTCCCCCTGTCAATTGCCTTCAAACGGAATTCCTAGACTATCTTTGGTGCTATAAGGCCACTTGCTATATTGACCAACCCACGAGGATGTTGTTGAATATATAATGGGTTCACTATTGACTCCTGCAAATGACTGATTAAGTTGATGACATGATGTTCATCCCGATTGATAGTTGCAGGTCTACTTTCATCATGTGTGTTATCATATCAGCAGTAACCAAGCTTCAACTCATGTTCATTGCTGCACTGAACTGGCCTACTGTGTGTCTGGTTTCTGGCTTTATATAGACAACTGATCAGAGCAAACGCGTCCTCTGTCACTGGAAGGGAACGCACTTGGTTACGTATGATCTTCATATCATTCAATATGCTTCATTGCAATTTGTAGGAGACAAAGACTGAACCTGAAACACCGCCATAGCCATTGAATGGAACGTATCTTTACCATCTGGAGACAGTTTCACAAAAGTACTTTAGACTAAGATTGATCGTAAGTCATGAACAATTCAGTATACTTACGATGTATCTTAATCGCAAGTTTTTTGTGTGAAATCGACTCCTGTTGTTTCCGTATGTATGTACACATTGCTTGCTCTGCCTTGAATGAGGTTAACTTCCCCAGGACACGAGATAATACATTGAGAAACATATGTTCTATCTTGTCAATATCATGAGCTGCTACGCTAGTAAGAAATCGTCTCAGCTCGTTGTTAGTAGCATAGAGCTCATGACAATAAAAACTTTCGACCAGATCTCTTATATGATAATATATATGATGCAGTTGCAAGACCAAACAAGGATTGAAAGGCATAAACGAATTTCTATTTATTGACACTATTGTTTCTGCAAAGGCCAGGTATTTTCGTCATTTTCCGTGGATAGTTCATTGTCTTTATTTATAGTTTGTTTCACCACTTAGAAGCCAGCATCCGAATGTTTCCAAAATAGGGGGCATAAGTTTCAGAGACTTAATGAAGCATCTGCAGCTGACGTATATATCACATTTTATCTTACCTTCTATACATTTCTAGGAATATGATTGGTTAAAACCAACCGCGTGGAGACCATGTATATTTCATACCGTGGTTTATTTCTATACACGGTTGGTAGTGGCGGTACGTCCCTTTGTACAAACAACACGGTATTGAGGAAACATCTGAAAGGTTTCAACAGACGAATAATTGATGATGAAAGATTGAAATAAATTCACAAAACACATGTAAAGCTAACAAGTTGTTATTGTTGGCATGTGTTTGTGTATAGACCAATGCAAGTAGGTTATAAATACTAAGTATTAAAGACTTGGACACTTTGAAAGGCCACTAGTCTAATTACCACATGTTAAGATAGTCGGTAAGATAAATTCGTTACATAGTGTGCTACTGACCTAATACGGTCTATATGGGGTCATTCAATTCCATATGGGGATTCGAGCTTCTGTATCACTCCATATTGAATTAACTGACCCCATATATATCGTATTAAGTCACAAGCACACTAGCACACTATGTAACTAATAGTATGACGAGATCGCCAGTTTGCTTATGCAAAATACCGACAGCTTTATGCAGTACGAGATCTTCATCACAATCAGGTGTTGATACAGTGCTCAGATCATGAGTTCTGACATGTTTCATCAATTGGATCCTATCAATTGGTGCTTCCTCGACCTTTTTATATATTCATCAATAAGCCTTATATAAACTTCATCCTTTTGCTGACTCAAAGTTCAAAGAGAAGTTTCTTTTCCCTTTACAGCTTTAAAACTTAACCGCTCTTCTATAAATACTTGAAAAATGATATAACGTTATAGTGTATGTCCTTTTAAGTGGCAGGGGTGGAGAGAGGGTAGTTTGACAGAACAATATATCCAGTTAGACTCTGTCCGGAAAAATCCTTGAGTCATTCCCGTGAAGATTTTTCTATCTATGGATCCCATTTAGTTTTCAAAACAATACTTCTTAAAATACCATTATAAAATGCTGTTTTTATTGAATGCATACAGTAAGGCAATATCAATCTTCGAAACAACTTTAAGGTTAAGAAGTGATTACAGCGAAAATGAATCCCGTAATTGCGTTGGAATATTCATGAGTGCGTAAAAATGCAAACAATCCAGAATAATTCAGGAATAACAATATGTTTTGAATGCGTTATGAACTTGGAAAAAGTACTAGATATGATTTTGATTTGAAAAAAACATCAAATCAGATACTCAAAAACATGTTTCAAAAAATGAGTCATGTTTTGACGTAATGATAAAATTGTTACAAAAATGTTGTTTTCTCTAAAAAAAAAAAAAAAAAAAAACACACACACAATATTACTCGTCAGAATTATTTGGTTATAATAGTTATTAAAAGTACCAGCATTATAATTTAGTACGCCAGACGCACGTTTTGTCTTTATTATACTTTAATATGTTATACGCATATAATCAATCCATTGTATCAAAAGAAACGGAAGCTACTTGCTAATAATATATCTTGAAACACAGGTTGTAAATTTTCAGTTTGAAAATATTTCTTAACATTGATTTAATTTTTACAAAAATTGCCCCGCACGATTTTTTTACGACCGGGCAAAAAATGAAGTTCAGATATTCAACTATCGCTTGTAAAATAGTCAGCTGTGTGAAAGGTGGTTGCATTACAATCAAAAACTAAACCAAACTAAACTAAGAAATAGTAAGGCAGTATTTACGCAAAAATAAATAGTTCAAAGAGGTAGGGACAATTTGGTCTGTATTTGTCTTGAACAAATAATCAGAATTATAAAGTTGTCAAATCCTGTTTGAAAATGAGTATTGAAAAGTATATATCATACGATTAAAATATGGTTTGAAAAATTTACACATATCCAGTGCTACATATCAATGAGGAAGGCATCTGGATACACATTTGTAAATCACACATGTTTTTGTCAAATTTTACATCAATGGACGTTTCTAACTTTCCAAAAGAATTTTGGTTCGGTAAACGATGTCTTTCTCATATATTTTAGGTGAGATATAAATAGATTTGCCAAACCTGGCCAAAATAGAGCTCTATTTAGGCGTTTACTGTGGAAAAACTGATGACGCAAAAGCAATTGAAAAGTATGTACACTTCTACAATAACGAGGCCCAATTTGTTAGCCGGCATAACGTTAAAACGACGAATAAAATAATTCAACTTTATATATAACTTATATAGGACAATGGTGTTGTTTAAAATTACACCATTCCAGGCCTTTTTGTTTTCTACATAATCAATAATACCAATAATTAACAAGTTCCGGATCGAATCCGATACCGATACCATTAGTATATGTCGCATGTAGTTTCCGTTACCTGTTGTCTTCTGTAAACCCTTTCTACCAGGAGAACCTGGAATTCTTTTAGCAGTTGTTTGAATTTATATTGAACTCTAGGACACTATTTAACAAGTCTGTTTTCTTCCACCTTTATCAGATGACAATACTAAAAATCAAGGCCAAAAATAAGGCATGGGTACTTTAATTCAGTCAGGGACTCGCGGGTGTGTTCTATAGTCTCTTATTAAAAAAAGTTGACAAAAGCAATAGCACAACAATGCCGATGACCATACTGCTTAAAAGTTATTTCTAAACAACAATCGTACGTATACATTTCAAAGAAAGTATTTGTTAAACTGTGATATTTGAAATATACATACAAATGCACAATGTTTTAATTTCATTATTTATCTTGATAAATGCATTAGAAGCTTGTTTTTTTAACTGTTAACCTTTGCAGCATATTAATAAAAAAAAAATGGAAAAAATCATGTACTTACAAAATCTAAAGCTCTTTCAAGTCAAAATTTTCGGAGTGTTCCACATAATCTTTAGCATGTAACAATTTCCCAAAATATACCCATTTTACACATCTAAGTTTTAGAATACGCCAATCTGCTCATTGTTGCCGCGTGAACTTTCAATATAGTAATATTGTCTTTTCGTAAATACAAGATTTAAAGATGTGTCTGTGCAGATTAAGATAAAAAAGAAAATATCTTTACAAAATAGGTTATCTGTGTAATTTTACTTCATTTGACAATATTGAGAATAAGTGATCTCGTTTTTTGTACATGTATTTCACAGTAGGTTTAGTCTCCGGTTGGGGTGGTATTTATTTTTAGTCATTTTCTCTTTTTTTCGTGTGAGTATGATCAAAAATGTAAACAAACAGACTTCCTTTCTTGTAAAACGTTAAAAAAAATGTTAGAAAATAAAGGCAACAGTAGTATACCGCTGTTCAAAACTCATAAATCCATGGACAAAAAACAAAATCGGGGTAACAAACTAAAAACTGATGGAAACGCATTAAATATAAGAGGAGAACAACGACACAAAATTAGAACCTTATATACATGAGCATAGAAGATAACATAGTATTTGTGATAAAAATATATTATCAACCCTCAAATATTTTATTTTATAAACGTTTAATTTAGTCTTGAATGCTTTATTCCAAAATATAGATTACAGCCATTTTTACTAACATACCAATGCAAATGTCAACAGAAATGCTTACACTGAATCTTTACATACTAAGATTACAGACACTTTACAAAAATATCTTGTTTTTTTCATAGAAAAAGACATTTTGCATAGTAAATTCATTTTTATATGTCCGTGTTTTTTCTAGTGCGTCCGTGTTTTATCGAATGAAAAACAAAATTCCTATGGCTTAAACTTTAATATATCACTGCATTCACGTTTAAAAAACAACGAAAAAGGTTAAAATAAAGTAATTTGCAAAGCACGAAAAATGCATTAAATCAGTTTGATAATGCTATATTAACACGTTCATTTCGTTAAAAGGCATCGTTTATTTGTATTCAGAGATCTTTATGTTAGCGTACAGATATGGATTCATACAGTAAATATTTCGTGATGTAAAACAAACACTTCAATTCTCAATTTTAAACTTTGTGTGAGTTCAGACATGTTGGATTGAGACGGACGTACACATAGTGTGTAACGCAGGTAAATGTGTGTTTTTTAACAGAAAGTACATCATCAGTGTTTTATTTACTATTTATCTTGATGGTAACATGTTTAATCGTTCTAGAAATTGAAATCTAGAATAATGTTCAAATGCTCCTACGCGAAGAGGTCACACAGAAATAAAGCCCCACCGTACTTCATTTTCATCATAAACACAAAGAATAAAAATTTACAATGTATATTTCATGTATTTAATAGGTGTACTCATATTATATACCATTTTTTTTTATCATTTCTAAAAGATCGTTTGAAAGCTTACAGATTGTATATTTCGTTGTTTTTTTTAAATACATTGGATAAGTCCCCGAGTTTAACATCAGCTCAGTAGTCAGTAATTTAGTGCTGGCATGATTTATAAAAAACCTTTTTCAAAATTGTTTACCTCCAATGGGGACTGGGGAATAGAAATATGGTCATTTAGGTCCTCTTCCGACCGGTAGTAAAACTCTTGCTTCAAGTACGTAGCCACCTCTGATCAGAATGGGGCGTGTAGATAGAATGTCATGCTCACTACACCACTACACGTTAAGAACCCTTGCAACAGTACTTTGAGGGTTCCGTAAGGGGGCCTGTTGCAAGGCAACATTTCTTTCAATATCCAATATACCCCCGTTTTCAGTGACAGTCTAAATTTCCCAACCTTCATCCCGAACGTCCTCTGTTACGGGACCTACCCATTGGATTTATTGTTGATTTGTTCTCGTCTTGAAAATGCATGAAATATTTTTCACTGCACGTTCAAGAAACCAACAATCAATAATTCAACATTGTCGGTTTACAAATTTAAAAATTATAAAGAGCCTAAGGTTTCAACTCTATCAAGCAAAGTTGAACTTAGATTAATTTGGCTATTTATTAGGTGCTTTTGGTCATATGTCTGCAAATATTTCGGTTCTTACACATCCTTGGTTTTCAAATATTTGACTTTGAGCGTTACGGGTGAAGGTAATCCAGAAAATCGCTTCGGACGAATGAAGTGTTGTTTTCATTTTTCATTAAATATTCCATTCAATTCAAATAATATTCTTTTATTTTTCAATTTATTATTTTGCTTGGGGAGGGGGGTGCTCTTTTAATAGAATATTTGGGTTAACATTGAGTTTTTAAAAATTTTTACTGTTTTTTCTTAGTTTTCTTGCTCCTATGTCACGGTCATATATATCATTCATAAAATATTCTTGACTGTAAAAACAAAGGTAGCATGAAATGAAGTGGAAAAGATTATGAGTCCCTGTACTCGGTTCTATAGACCGTTTTTAAAAGGACACAGTGATTTCTTATATATCTTAATACTGCAAGGTTATGGCAAAATGTTTTCAGAATAGTTCAGAATAGGGATTATAACTAAATTGAAATGAGTTAAATTTGATCAACAAAGTAATATGCTTTTGTAACTTATTAAGAATATATAACGTTGTCCTTTGCAATTTTATATACATTTACAAACTCTAGAATAAGTAGGTTTTTAAGCCCAAGAATGTCTTCTTTCTTATCACATTTTCATTAAAAAAAAAGAAGCCGGAGCATTTGTTGAAAAACCCGGATATTATAAACATGTTAAATGTTGCTCTCGAAAAAAAACCACGGAAAATATAAAACACTGAATTGTAAATAAACTACAAGGAAATTGTGCGTCGTTCGTGCTCAAAACATATATAGCATTTAGCCAGTAAAAGATAAATCTAGGTTGATACGCGAGCAATTTATTCGCATATCAATATTAAAATCAAATTTACATAAAAGTTCTATAGCCTGCTTTTCTCATTGACGAGATCCAGTTTTCAGTTCTTAAGGGAGGTAATGTTTTGTCACTAGATTACCCACTGAAAAAATAATAAGCAAGACAACATGTACAAATAAGTATTCTTTAGCTTTGTAAAAAAAACCATGCTCTATTATCCAATAAAATTAGTTTTCACATGCGTATATTGACTACGGCAGAAAAATGAATTTTATCAAATTGGTATGCATTTAATGTATTTCATTAACTTAAAACACTTTCAAACACTAAAATGATACACATTTTGTTACTAATACTTTTACAATGACAACAATGTGTTACAATTCGAAATTGATATATTTGACCTAGATACCGCAATGTTCATGTTGGCTGTTCTAACTTCAAAACTCCTCCCTCTGAAAAAACACGTTTCATCTATCCTGTTAAAAAGGCTTGTTTATAATAATTTCATTGAAACATATGATCTGACAAATCAATATAAAATAAAGTATAGGTTATTATAACTGTTGTACTGAAGTGACAAAATTGTTTCATATTTATGATAAAATGGATTGAACCTAGCAGGGAATCGAACCCCATTCTCCTATTTGAAAAAATAGGCGTAATTACCAATATACCACCGAAATTTCCAATGCATTTTACAAATACAACAAGATTGTCACTCAGTTTTAATTTTAATCATCATGTAATACAGCATTTTAAATCGTCAGATGCACAAAGGCGTGCACTTTCATCAACTTTACAGGGTGTAGCTACCGCAAGTATAGTCCAAATAATATGACGTCTGGCAAGGCTCTTTTAATTTTTTTTCTGGGACGCCACAAGGCTATTTTAATTTTTTTTCTGGAACTCAACAATGCTATTTTATTTTTTTTCTGGGACGCCGTCTTAGGAAATATATATAACACAGTTCACACAGATTATAAAGATGAATAAAACAAATTTTCTTTTTTGGAAAACTGCATGGAATTTTTCAATTTCAAACAATATTCTCAAGCTTAAACTTACTAAAAATTTTCGTTTTGCCTTATTCTACATGTGTAACTTCCAAACATTTTTTTCGAATAAAAAGAAGCAATACACTATTCAAATTCAACATGCGTCGGTGTAAGTTATCACTTCGGTGAAATATAATTGTATTTAATACAATTAAAACATGTGTTACATAGCCAAAACAAGGAGATGCAATATTCGGAAATAATGATAATTTCAGATATATGAGAAGGTATATTAGACATGTAATTACAATGTTTAAATTAATATTTACGGATGGACAATAGTATCATTTTAATATAGATAGCCTATAACCTATTTGAAGATACAATCAACAACTCATGTTACTTCATTTAATTTACTGATGATTATGTATAACATATCAAAAAAATATACATACAAGTTTTGTTTTTTTTTTATTTTGATACAATCATCAATCTTTAAGTGTAATTATTGTCAATTTTTTAATATATCTTGTGCGTAAACAACACAACCTGTTTCGCCAATTCTTTTAAAACCTTTTTTTTCAAATTGGAAGGATAATATTAAATTGACTTCGATTGACAAATACGTACCCGAATTCGTCAATATATCTGATCAATGTACGTATCCACACGTGGGTTTATTAAGGGTATATAAGCAACTTTGCATCACATGAGACTCAAACAGCCGGAATCATGGATGCACAACTGGGGGTTTTCCTTTTCTTGCTTGTGACAGTCCTACAGACAGTAGTTGATAAGTTGAAATTTTAAAGATGTTATGTAAATATTATCTGTATGTAGATATCCGAAAGGTTTGTTAGTTTTACTTCCATTTTAAAATTAAATACTTTTGAAAATTTGTTGATGGAAGAGCCTACACAAATACTGTACACTTATACACAGCGAACATAGAAATTGCCGTAAATGACCTAATCAGAATCGACATAATTGATTATCACTCTGGCAAAAATAATCACGAATATAATGCCTACCCTGTTAAAACTACAATAAAGTATAGCTGACATCAATTATTTCTTAAATACAGTACAATTCTTAAATAGGTACTGGAGTTTGAATTACGATTTTTACCCATGTCTGTGTTGTTAGGGTAAAAAGCATGATAAAAAGAGAAACTATCAGCAATAACAAAAGAAAAAAAAAGGGAAACAAAATCAGCAGCAGTAAAAGATCAATCAACTAAAATTCTAGTTATGACTATATTCTAGCGTAATACATTGGAGCTTGGCTTTCTAGTTTCCATAAAAACATACTGCATTCTATTTCAAAAATAAAATGCCGACTAGCGGTATTTTTTAAATACATTGTACTTATTCAAGACGAGAAAAAAAATGAATAAATAATAATACAATGTATAATAGCAGTCTTGCAACTAAGCCCGAAAAATCACATCAAAATGATGTTGGGCTTATCATCTGCACCACTTAAAAAAACACCATAATTTCAAATTAAACTGTCATTCCAACTAAAATTTGTTAGATGACAGGAAGCACATATTATTTTATCCTGATCCACAATGATAATTGTTGCATAAATGGATTAATAGTAAATACACAGCACTGCCTCCCCCTTTTTTGAGAGGTTTTATATAAAAATGACCCTCCTTTTTATAATATACTATATAAAAATGCATTTACGTTTGATAACTATATATTTATTTGGGGTATGTATGATCTTCATTTCATATATGAATATGCTATTCAGAATCTTAAATTATAAATAGTCAATGTTAGTAAACTAAATTAAACTAATATATGAATTAATATGAAAGTTCACCTTCAAAATAAGTTCCAAATGCCTCCCCCCTTTTTTCATGGGAAAAATATGGTTGATTATTAAGGGAATCACTAATGACTAGAGCGGCCCCCTATTAGGGCAGTCAGCCCCCCCCCCTTTTACAAAAAGTTCTGGATCTGCTCCTGACTATAGGTGCTGAACGTTATGTTACATGTATATTAAAATTGGTACATTTTTTAGGCCAGAATGGCACACCCCTACCATAAAAATATTGAGGTATCATTTAGTATCAATGGGATCTATCCTACAGATGAGAAAAGACCTAATTGTTCTTCTTATATTCTTTTCTTTTTTTTTTTCTTCTTAACATCTTTTGACAATCTATCAATACATGCAATAAGAGGGTGCGGTTGAGCTCTCGTAGTATTTTAGTAACAACAAATTAATGTATATATAATGAACTTAATTAAGCTGTTGAAATTTACCGAAATTTACCATATTAAAGATTCAAAGCTTAAATATAACATATAAAACTATGAAAAATAATACATTATTCAAAACTCGTTCTTCTTCTTTTTAATATCTGATGAGGTAATGTGTAGATGTAAAACTAAATCAGAATATTTACTTTTTACTTTTGTAATTTCTTAACTTGAGGGTTTATCAAAAATTTATAATTGAGAGAAGATATGAAATTTTCACTCTGAAGGGCTTAGTTGGAAGACTGATAGTGCACAAATATAACATTCATTTCCTTTTCCTGTTCTGGTAATTCAAGATATATTTGGTTGAAATGCACTAGAAATTACCAATTGAGGGGAACTAACTCCGTAATTTGCTATCATTCTAACCAAAAGATATCTGGAGATTACTCGAATTACCAGACACACAGAAACCAAAGAGCTACCATTCCTACCTCAAGATGAACGTTACTTCAAATTGGATGATTAAGCTGGTTTGGTTTTTTTCGGTCAAATTTGAAATTCTTCTAAATTGCCTGACGTTTACAAAGACTTAAATATATATAACACAGTTCACACAGATTATAAAGATGAATAAAACAAATTTTGGTTTTTGGAAAACTGCATGGAATTTTTCAATTTCAAACAATATTCTCAAGCTTAAACTTATTAAAAAATTTTCGTTTTGCCTTATTCTACATGTGTAACTTCCAAAAATTATTTTTCGAATAAAAAGAACAATACACTATTCAAATTCAACATGCGTCGGTGTAAGTTATCACATCGGTTAAATATAATTGTATTTAATACAATTAAAACATGTGTTACGTAGCCAAAACAAGGAGATGCAATATTCGGAAATAATGATAATTTCAGATATATGAGAAGGTATATTAGACATGTAATTACAATGTTTAAATTAATATTTACGGATGGACAATAGTATCATTTTAATATAGATAGCCTATAACCTATTAGAAGATACAATCAACAACTCATGTTACTTCATTTAATTTACTCATGATTATGTATAACATATCAAAAAAATATACATACAAGTTTTTTTTTTTTTTTTTAATTTTGATACAATCATCAATCTTTAAGTGTAATTATTGTCAATTTTTTAATATATCTTGTGCGTAAACAACACAACCTGTTTCGCCAATTCTTTTAAAACCTTTTTTTTTCAAATTGGAAGGATAATATTAAAAAACGTACCCGAATTTGTCAATATATCTGATCAATGTACGTGTCCACGCGTGGGTTTATTAAGGGTATATAAGCAACTTTGTATCACATGAGACTCAAACAGCCGGAATCATGGATGCACGACTGGGAGTTTTCCTTTTCTTGCTTGTGACAGTCCTACAGACAGTAGTTGGTAAGTTGAAATTTTAAAAATGTTATGTAGATATTATCTGTATGTAGATATCCGAAAGGTTTGTTAGTTTTACTTCCTTTTTAAAATTAAATACTTTTGAAAATGTGTGCCTTTGCACTCAATGATCATATAATTATAAAATCAGAATTATTCTTAAAATAAAGGTCAAATTAGAATAGAGGATGTATAAAATTTAAACATCGGTTATGTACTATTGCATAGATCGATATTTGCTGAGTTCTAATTATTATTTGTTTTTATTCTTTACTTTGATTGTTTTATAGTTTTATTTTTGTTGGAAAAAGGAGTTAGTGTTGGAGTCGTTGTTCCAAGTAAAAAATATTGGTTTACAGACCAGCAGAATATGTTTCATACATATCAAGTTTAAAAAAATACATAATTTAAGCAGGGTTTTTAAGAGAAATATGATAAACATTAAGGTCCAGCTCTCAGCTTACAGAGGATATAATGTTATGTGCAAAACAAAGTGTATCATGTTGCTATTACAAACAAAATTCTAACTTTCTATTCATATTTTTCTTTTCCTACTGACTGTATATTTTTGTCAAAATATATTAAAATTGTTCACAATTATCATTTTATTTTCGGAAATCAATTTCGCCATTAGACATGGTGACCATTTGACATCAGATTCACGGGCCATTTGCCATTGAACATAGTGACCATTTGCCATTAGACATAGTGACCATTCGCCATTAGATCCACTGACCATTTGCCATTAGGTCCACTGACCATTTGCCACAATACTTGGTGACCAATTGCCATTAGACATAGTGACAATTTGCCATTAGATTCACTGGCAATTCGCCATTAGACATGGTGACCATTTGCCATCAGATGCACGGGTCATTTGCCATTGGACATAGTGACCATTTGCTATTAGACATAGTGACCATTTGCCATTGGACATAGTGACCATTCGCCATTAGATTCACTGACCAAAGAAGCAAAAGTGTCGGACAAAAAGCAAAATAATCGGACAAAAAGCAAAACGGACAAAAAGCAAAAGTGTCGGACAAAAAGTAAATTAATCGGACAAAAAGCAAAACGGACAAAAAGCAAAAGTGTCGGACAAAAAGCAAAATTATCGGACAAAAAGTAAAAGCGGACAAAAAGCGAATTGTGGACAAAAAGCACCGTATCAACCGGTCTCTGAAGTTAGCTGGCCGTATTTTGCTAAAACAGCAAACAAATGATGTATGTAAAAGCCATGATCGGTCTCTGAAATTAGCTGGCCGTATTTTGCTAAAACTGCAAACAAATGATGTATGTAAAAGCCATGATCGGTCTCTAAAATTAGCTGGCCATATTTTTCTAAAACTGGAAACAAATGATGTATGTTAGAGCCATGGTCAGTCTCTGAAATTAGCTGGCCGTATTTTGCTAAAACTGGAAACAAATGATGTATGTTAGAGCCCTTGTCGGTCTCTGAAATTAGCTGGCCGTATTTTGCTAAAACTGCAAACAAATGATGTATGTTAAAGCAATTATCGGTCTCTGAAATTAGCAGGCCTTAGTTTTCTTAAACTGTTAAAGAATGAGATGTCAATAGAGCAATTATTGGTTCCTAAAACTACAAAATTAGTGAACTTCTTAATCTTTTCTGTATTAAAATATCATTTACAGTTGGATAGAATGATATAGTATGGTCACTTTAATGCAGAAATGTACCCATTGCTAGAGATTTATTTCCAAATATGAAAATCGGATTAAGTTTTTTAGCAGTAATTGCAATTTTAACTGCTAACACTTCAGGAGCAACCGTTCTAAGGTCGGTTTGTCGTTGGGTTCGTATTGCCTAAACTAAAATTTGCTATGGAGTTTAACCGTTAAAGTTGTTTATCTGTTCCGTTGTTTTTCTTTTCTTTTAGCCATGGTGTGTTCTATTTATCTTCGACTTTTTATTGCTTACTCTGTCCCCCTTTTTAACTGAGTTTTGCCAATGAATTAAGATATATTTACATTTATCAATTTACCACTATATCGTAATAAAAGGAAATTTTGTAACCTCAACAACATTTGATATGATATGATTTTAAGTTTTTACTATCAAAGTAGATAAAAATAGATATAAATATGACACGCATAACAATTTATCATGCATATAATATGTACGTCATCATCAGGAAACAGTAGTAAACTTATATAAATTGGGAACCCAATGATAAAACATTATAGAGTGTTGTTTCAAGTGGAAGCGAGCGAAAACTATGTCCAATTTTTAATAGTATTTTGTCTTGCAGCTGTTAGAGGTAAGGCGACAGAATGTGTTCTAGATTTGCTTACGGAATTCAATAAAGTTCAAGAGAGGATGGATGCTCTTCAAAGGGAGACTGTTGTCCTTCAAAAGGAGAATAGTGTCCTTCAAAAAAAGATTGGTGGCCTGGAAAAAGCACAAAATGCTACTAAAGGTGAGACATTTCAGGAACACACCATAAAATGATTGTTACTCATTTAAATATTCATCGGTCATTTTCATTACATGTATTTGCTTTATTATAACGTTGTGGTTAGCCATACACTACCGATTATTAGTATATACAATTAAACACATTGTTCATATCTTGTACATAGGATATTGCAACATTCATGTATCTAATATCAGAGATTGATTTTGCAATTTATGGTCTATTATTGCTATTGTCTTATTTTACTGATACAATCAGTAAATGTGTGAATCCGCATATTTTTAACAAGATTTTACATGCAAATCGGCATGCTGAAATAAATAATGCATGATTCTCTTTTATTTTCTGAAACCTAATTCACCGAATGTTTTTAAATTAGTCACATTTGCATAAAATGCAAGTAAACTTAATAAAAACGTTTTCTAAATTGTATTAATACTATCATTTTGCACAAGACCAAACTATAGGTTTAATGTTTGGATTTTTTACATTTTTCAATAGAGCTAAAAAGAGCAGTATGTAACATGTCACCTATAAACATGTCACATGATTCATATTTCAATAAAAAAAAATCCTTGTTTTCAATTAAATGACATTGAAGGTCAAAAGGTTAAAGGTAATTTGCCTGCCAATTGGGTACCTGGTGGCCATTTCCGTTACCGCTCCCAGTGATGCCATATTGAGGGTTAGAGGTTGATACTTACAAGAGAAGCTATCGAATCATGAGTTCTTAATCGATAAAGTTGAAGTCATCTTGTGGAAAATTTACGCACTCTTTTTGCAAGTAATCATGACTTCGTTCAATATCAATGTAACAAATAACCACGGATATGTTCCTCTTGTCCTAGCCAAAATGCCGTCCATTTTTACTCCTTTATAATATCGTCAGATG
Source organism: Mytilus galloprovincialis (assembly GCF_965363235.1). NCBI lineage: Eukaryota > Metazoa > Mollusca > Bivalvia > Mytilida > Mytilidae > Mytilus > Mytilus galloprovincialis. Next base: position 40,626,738 of record NC_134842.1, on the reverse strand, counting down.
CCACTTATGATCGGATTTTCATTTGCCATCATTTGCTATGAGTAAAACAATGTGTGTCACTAATGAAGCACGAACTGCTTACTAGTCTGGTGCAATTTTTTTTTCACCCTCGGTTTTTTAGTAGGTTCAATCTTTATCCTTCTGTGTAGTTTTTTGTGGACTGTTGTTTATCTGTTCGTTCTTTTTCTTTTCGTCATGGTGATGACTGTCTTTATTTAATTGTTGGTTTTCGATTGCTCTCTTGGTGTATTTTACCCTTTTGAAACATTAATATACTTTTTTTGATAACTAGAAAGTATCCCAAGTGCGGGTATGAAGGAGGGTCTCGATGGGGATCTCCATTTCTATAATAAGCACTATCTGTCTTTTTGTCCGTCAGCCTATAAGTCAGTATTTCATCTACATTCTAATTTTTTCCAGTGTAACTAGTACCCATAAAAGGAAGATCCATTTCGATGTTAGTGAAATTTTGACAAAAATTAGGGTAAAAAACTCAGTTTTTTGTTAAAACAATCACAATTTTTTTTAAAACATCTGTTTGTGCTAGAATTTCAACAAAAAAATATATAAAAGTATAACAAGATATTCCAATATGATTGTAAGTGCCAAAAATAAATTAAAAAATGTAGTATTAACTTATTATTTGTAAAACAAAACACATATTTTTAGAAACATCTTTTTATGTTACATGTAAGGTTTCGACCAACATTGAAATATAAGTATAACATGCTATTCATATTAATTTTCGGTGTCAAATTTGGGGTAAGATTTTCTTGTTTAAAAAATGACAAATTTCTGAAAAAAAAAAAAAAAAAATGTATGTGTAAGTTTTCCATCGAAAATTGATATACAGGTATAATATGCTTTCTAATTTGATTCCCTATGTCAAATTTTCGGTAAAAACTTATTTTTGTTAAAAATGACAAATTTTGAGAACATCTGAATTTGATCTGAATGAAAATATATATGTAGGTTAATTTGCTTTTCCAAATTGATTCCCTGTGTGAAAAATTACTGGTTGTCCACCATTTACGAAATGGCCGCCAAAATACATAGTGCTTGGATTCTAACAACATTTTATATTTATGGAGAACATATCGTGAATTTATTTCTTGTCTCAAAATTTAAGAAAATTATACCTCATGAACTTGAAATGCTTTGCTTGCATGAGTATTAACTATTTGTTTCTATGCCTCACACAAAATATGCAAGCGGTGCCCTTGCTGACAGGTTAGTTTTCCATTCAGGTACAGGACTGTGTAAAAGTTCGTAATGTTCGACATCTTCGCCAACCTTTACGAAATCAATTTTGTTCGCCAACTTCGCCAACATTTACGAAATCATTGCTGTTCGCCAACTTCGCCAACCTTCATGTGTTTGTTATTTTTTCTGTATTCTCAAGTTTTTCGCCAATTATTCTCTATTCCTTATATCGTAACACCTCACTGTATTCTATAAAGTTTTAGGTCATTTTTTCTATTATCTATTTTCTGTAAACCCATCCAGACCCTCATGAAGGAAATTGATGAATACAGCAGAATCAGCCTTATTTTTTCTTTATTTCAATTTAAATAAATTTACAAGCATACAAAATATTCTCCGTCGATGCCAAGGAAGACAACACTAATAATATAAGATATCGGGGAAAACTTAATTGTTAATTGTCAGTATTTATATATTCTATGGAATAAAAAAGGATCTTGATTGATGTTATTTGCAGACTAAACAACGGTAAAACACAGCTGGAGTACGTCTAAGTACCTAGTATAAATATTTTTGGATTCTCGAACATTCTATGGTTGGGCCAATTTAATTTTCAAAAGTGCATTTGAAGAGTAGAAGTGCTAATGCTAGAACAACCTGTACAGTCTTAACTTTATCTCATTTAATTTGAACCACGTGTCTTCCTGAAAATCCGGGAAATTTTTTATTTAGTAAAGATACCAAATAAGCAGATACACTCTATGCATGATGATAAATGATTATCTGAATTTTCGAAAAGTCTCTATTTCAGCCAGTTATACTTTATCATGTTTACTTAGGACAAGAAACCTAAGTACTTCAACAAACTGTAAAATATTTGTGTAAATTTTACAAGTTAAATTTGTTCATTATACTTAAAAGACAATAAAGATTTTTTGATTTACAGATGCTAGAACTTAACTCATATGATTATGGCACGACTTATGACTTACTCCTCTCTTTATACATGGGCTTATCCAGGATTTTTGAAAGGGGGCGTTATTCCCGATAATTGAGATATACTGCCGAACGGAGATAAGCGAAACAAATTTTGGACGATTTTATACTATAAATTACATATATCGTAAAAGCACACGAGATTCTAAATTGTATTTATCAAAAAAAGGGGGGGCGTATGACCTCTACGCCCCCTTGATCTGCCACTGTTATATAACATGTATAAGACACTATTGTTTTGTTTCATTTCAACGAAAATTATGCTTAACAAAATTTGCCCTGTCCTAATGTTTTTATCTTTAACAGAATTTGGAAGATTCGACCTTGCATACAAGAAGAACTGTGGACAAAGTTCTACTTATTTAGACCCATGTAACCACGCTGTTGATGGGAACCTAGTAACCTTTTCTTGCACAGGACATACCAGTTTCAGTAATGGAGTCAACTATGGAACGAGCAAACCATCTTGGTGGGTCGACTTAGGAAACACTTACAAAGTCCGCCGTGTTGACGTCTACAACAGATTGTCCTCTGGTAATATTAATTATAGAAATAAAAACGTAGATATGGACCATTTCACTTTAAAATTATAATACAACGTACTAGTTTGGTCAAAAATCTGAAATCCGGTCGATCAGGTGTCTAAAAATAACATACATATTGAAAAAGTACAATGTAATCTGTAAATACTAGATTCTGTCAAAGAGCAATATCATCTGCGGCTGACAAAGTTTTGAGAATGATTTCTCACCTGGGTGTTACATTTTGTGGTTGATGTATCTATCGCGCGATTGTTAAGGAGTTGAGGAATTCAGTTTGCATCTTGTTAATAGTTAGCTACTATGAATCTAGTAGTTGCAGTGAACTGAGATATCACTGTCTCATCCAACCATTCTTACTGTGTGAGTCTCTCTAAAACAATTAAAAATATGAAGCAGACAAGAGTATCTAACAATGACACAACTAGGAACTGATAAATGACAAATCAAACATTTAATTATACACATAAATACGACGGTGACATATTCCCCCACCAAAAAAAATCATCCCTGAATTATCGTAGAATGTATGTCGGCAAATACCATGAATACACTATACATAATATTTATAAATTTCGCTCATTTTTATCCATCGTTGCTTCCATATGACGTGTCCATGAGGAACTCAATGCCTGAGTAGGATGTACTCCATCAACTAACATTGAATAAATGTAACGAATTTTACTTGTACACCTTTTATGAACAAAATCGTGTAAGAAAGGGGTTACAACACCATTTTCTAAGTTCTTCTGTACAATATATATATTCACTGAGTGTAAAACTATATTTAATTGTTCCTGCATTCTCTCGTAATCAGGCAGACAGTTTTACCAATGAATTTCCTGTGAGTGTTCCATTTCTGGAAACTCAATGTTGTTATAGTTGCGACAACAACTTTACATCCTATATTTTTCATACATTTTTCAATATCTGACATCGTTTCTTGTATAAGTGCAACATGATTCTTCTCTAAATAAAGATATGAATCTTCATATTGTTCGTTCTTGATACGCACCAAAGAACATATATCTAGAATCCCGGCAACACACTATACTATCTTAGGATGAAAGATAATATGAAGTCGCTTTTCAGTCAAACTACACAAAGTATCACCAGGAATAATGTAAACCTGCTTACAATCTACCTGACTCCTGCTACTTCCACGACTTGACGCAAAAATGTAAGAACTACTATATACATATCCGGAAAGTAAAACAATACTTATATGTACTAACACTGTAAAATATGAAACTTTACGATCGACCTCTCAATATGCTCAGGTAGCCACCGCCTCTCTGTGCATATCAAGATTATCGAGCAAAAAATTTCAAAGAAAACAGCAATATATAAGGAAATGTAAAAACAAAAATAAACAAAAATAAGTACTTTCCCTAAAAATACAAATAATCACCATAGCGATCTGGCTTCTAGACTGTCTAGATGTGAGACGTAAAATCGGTTATTGAACTGTTCCACAGGTACATGTGTATTTTCGGGAACACTACTTACCTCGTTGGAAATATCTGAATTCGGAGCAATTAATTAGGATTGCTCATGCGTTAATCTACTACTAGTATTAAGTGTCTCATCAATATGTCCACTAGAGAGACCCGTATGTGTTCCAGATGTAGAAATTGCATTACCTGTACCATTACTCAAGTTTAGAATATCTGAGTTATGAGTTTGATTCCTTTGGGGTTCCGAAGCTATTAAACTCAATGGACTAAACACTTCAGCCGAAGGATTTAGAGAACTACTTGATATGGTCATGTACCGACCTGGTTGTACAAAAGGCATTAACGCATCATCTGAATCAGAATCTGACTTATCTGAATAATCAAGAACACTAACTGTACATTCAATATCTTTTACAGATTCTACAATCTGTATCTCATCGTCGACTCTATTGGATTCACTTGTGCATTTACTGTTTCTTTCTTTCTTACTATGAGGTACCATTTCTTCGGTTGGCAAAGAATAAATGTAGTAAACAGTAGATTCCTATGCACTGTCCTAGTTTTTGACTTACGTTTACCATACTCAGGTTTTATCACATCAACGGGGATATTTGTATCAGGTTGAGATACTACAATGAAGGGCTCTCTGTTCCAACGGTTTGCCAGCTTTTGTCTACTTTTTGTATGTATGTTCGTGAGGAGAACTCTATCTCCCTTCTTCAAAACTGAATTTCTCCCCTTTAAATCGTACCTGGTTTTATGTCTCCTGCTAGTTTTCTCTGCAACTTTTGCAGCTGTCTTGTAAGCATACTGTAATATCTTTTCTAACTGACTAGCATACGATTCGTGACTCTTACCTTGAGATACGTCTCTATCAACGCCTAGAAAAGCATCAATCAGGAGACGAGGATGCCACCAAAACATTAAAAAATGAGGGCTGTATCCTGTACTCACGTGCTTTGTGGCATTATAGGCATGCACTAAAGGCGGCGCGTAACTCTTCCAATCTGACTTATGTTCGTCGTTCAAGGTTCCAAGCATGCTTAAAAGTGTGGAGTTAAACCTTTAGCACTGATCGTGTCCAATTGGGTGAACTGGAGTTGTCCTTGTTTTCTTCATACGGGCAATTTTAAATAGTTCACTAATGACTCTCGATCGCTATGTATACGTGCAGGAAAGGAATAATGCTGAATGAAGAACTCCCAAAGGTATCTAGCAGTAGTCTGGGCCGTCTGATTCCGTTTTGGAATTACCTGGGCATACCTTGTAAAATGATCAGTTATCACTAGTATATTTTCATAACCTCCCTTTAATTGTTTTAAACAGAGAAAATATATACAAATCATCTCCAATGGTTGACTTGTCTCTATACTTACTAGTTTAGCAAATCTACTACTCTTAGTTTTCATTAGTATACAATTTGGGCAAGTCGCCACCTTACCTTCTACGTCCTTATTCATATCAGGCCAATAAAATCTGGAATATACAAGAAATAGAGTACGATCTCTGCCTTGGTGACCAGCATCGTCATGTAAACCTCTCAAAGCAATATCCCTGTAAGCAGCTCGTAAAATAAGCTAATATATAGTCTCATGGTTGAGTTTACTTACCCTATAGAGGACTTCTTTCTTAATTACTAATTTATCCCAGCCGTAAAGTTACATGCGTGTACCTAAATGTTGCTTATCAATTTCTCTCTTCATAGGTTTATGTCCTGCTCTTTTTAATTCAAGTGCCCTCGCTTTATCTTGATCTTTCTTCTGTTCTACCACCCAAGAAATGTCTGAAAAGGCATCTAGCTCGGGGTCATCCTTATCGACTATACCTTCCAGAGTTTGAGACATAAAATGCTGCCAGTGGGTGGATAGCTCGACAAAACTAAAATAACATCGCATATAGCTTTAACAGCATCGCTAAATAATTCCTGATGGTCATAATCAATCCTTGACAAACTGTCAGTGTCAACGTTCGACTTACCATTCCTATAAACCAAACTGAAATCATAATCTGCTAATTCTGCTTTCCATCTCTGTGATGTAGCGTCTAATTTGGCTTTACCCAAGACATAAATAGGCGGATTTTTATCCGTGCGGACTTCAAACTTATTTCCATAAACTTTTTAAGATAGTCTCGAAATTTATCAGTAACCGCCCATTTCAAAGTCAGAAACTCTCGTTTATGGACCGGATAAAATTTCTCCGCAGCACGTAGCGCTCTACTAGCATATGCTATCTCCCGTTCGATACCATTCTGGAGTTGATAAAGTATGGCGCCTAACCCATTACCACTGGCGTCTATATTCAAAATGAATGGTATACTATAATCGGCAAAAGCCAGAATAGGGGGACTAGTCAATACCTCTATCAACTTTTCTTTGGCAGCTTGCTGTTCATCGCCCCATTTCCACTTCGTTGGCTTGGGTTTATTCTTCTTCTTAGATTTCTATTTCTTGTTTGTTTGGTGTCCTACCAGAAGATCATTTAGTGGTCTTACTATTTTAGCATAATCTCGTACGAACTTCCTGTAATAGGATGTGAAAAATCCCTCTGACATTCTTTATTTTTGGCCAGTTTCGTACCGCTTTTACCTTTTCTTGGTCTGTTTTAATTCCCTCTTCAGAGACAATAAAGCCCAGGTATTTAATTTCTCTCCTAAAGAACTCACACTTTCTTCCTTTTAGTTTTAGGCCATGCTTCTTTAATCTACAGGAGACAGACTCTAGTCTTTTCATATGCTCTTCAGTTGTCTTAGAAAAAAATCACTATATTATCCAAATATATTAGGTCTCACCCATGCATCTCTCCATGAGACGCTGAAATGTCGCACAAGCATTGGTTAACCAAAAAGCTAGCCTGTTACACTCATAAAAACCGAGAGTACCGAGACTTATGCAGTCTTATAACAATCAGACTCTTTAGGGTTACACTGCCAATAGGTCGACCTAAGGTCAATTTTACTAAAATACTTACTTCCGGAAGACAATCTAGTGTCTCATCTATGAGGGGAAGACTTTGGGCATCCCGAATAGTCTTCTGTTCAATTTCCTAAAATCAAGACAGAATCGAAGACTTCCGTCTGGTTTCCTCACAAGTACAACATTGGAAGAGTAGGGACTAGAAGATTCTCTTATGGCCCCTGCTTCCAACATTTCCTTCAAATGTTCGCGCACCTCCTCGTGCAATGACGGTGGTATGCGTCGATATGGTTCCTTAAAGGAGTGTTGTCTGTTAATTTATTCGCATGTTGCACTAATGTAGTGAACCGTAGATCCGTTGGTCCTGTAGAAAAGATCGACTTCCACTTAGTTAAGAAACCTTTTAATTGTACCTTTGTACTGTCAAGGCCTCCTTGACGTTAATACCAAGTTCTTCAAGACTCTCCTTACCTTCATTAATTGTCTCACTATCTGACAATGTATGTTCATCAAAACCATCACGTACAACAGTAACTCTACTTAACTCACAATGGACTGTTTTATGTTTGATACAAATCCTAACTGGTACCCTCTGTTTACCGCTAACTTTGACTGATACTACTCTGGGACAGACAACTACCTGATCTGATAACTCACTTAAAATAGAGCGGTTCTCGGTTACTAAAGTCTCAGTATTTGCGTCACCTTTTAGCTTTACTATTCCCGATATGGTCATTACTGATGAAGGAAACAGTTTAAACGGGTGTCTATTTGAAGAACGCACCACTCTGGAACTGTTATCCTGTATAGACGAAAAGACAACATCCCACTGTTTTGGTATCGAAATATCATCATCAAGACAGTGTACTAACTCCATACCTAACCGTAAAATGTTTGTACCAACTATAACCGGGACTTTCTCTGTATAATCAGACATAGGTTCAACCAACATAGGAACATAGAAGGACTCGCCTTGAAGAAAAGGTATCTGGACCTCGACCTCAGCATAACCAATATACGGCAGTTTCGAACCACCAGCAACACTGGCTGATAACTCAAATTCATCCAAATCTTTAACTACGGGGACAGGTTTCATTAACTTCAAAACATGATCAGAAACTGTTGTAATCATCGAACCACTATCAATCAAAGCTTTACACTTCGTCGAATTAACCTGTATAATTGATTGATTCTCCATACTTACCATTCTATCTAACAAATATTTAGTCTTAATTAAGTCTGATTTAAATAAAGGGCTATACTTACTTTCTAAGTCTCTAGTCTGCCCTGCGACAGAGACTAGCCGAAGTTTAAATTCTGATTCTGATTCAGAAATTTGCTATCTGTTCCTGACTGTCCTCTGTTACCTCCTCTATAATTATTAAGGCCCCTTCCATTACCTCTATAATTATTATATCTACTTCTCTGTGTACCTCTGTTATTCCAATAATTACCTGAACCTTGTGGTTTATTGTTTTGTCTATTCTGTTGATCATCACTTTGAGAATCTTTAACTTTCTTTAACTCACCTTCGAAACTATCTAGCCTTTTATTAAATGCATCTAACTTCTGTATAAGATCACTCATATCTGATGCAGCAGTAACTGGTTGATGTGTGACAGTAGCTGTAGGCTTAGAAGCGACTGAAATCTGAAGCTCTAGTTCAATTGCTCTTACCTCTTTCCTTAATTCATCAAAGTTTTTGATAGTGTCATATTTGTATCTGGTATCATGTTTCAATACAGAATCCCTGATACCTGACCAAAACTTTGTTCTCAAAATATCATCTCTAACTTCTGAAGTTAATTTACCTTTATCATATGCTCTCTGTAGTATACCCTCTAATTTCATACCGTAATCGGCCACTGAATGGCTCTCTTCCTGCTTCTCAGTATAACATGACTGTAAAGGTGTCTCATTTGAATAAACATTTCCGTTAATGCCTTCTAATTTTTTCCAGAATTTTATGTCGAGTAGCACACTCAGGAAGAGTAAGCAGGGTATTGCGGGCTTGATTTTTCAAAGAATTTCTCATACACTGTACTATGATTAACTCCGGGTACAAGTTTTCTCGGAGCAAACATTTAACTTCAAATTTCCACACGTCAAATGAAGCTTCACTCTTTGCATTCCCAGAGAAAAACGGTATCCGTGGTCTTGTGTACGTTGGTCTATTACTAGTAACGTCATGAGTGTGTGATTTCCCAAATCAAAACTAACTTTTGGTTTCACCTGATCATTTATACCTGATAGTATTTTCTAAAAGGGGGAGGGGTGGTGGTCTAGACGGAAACTTATCAGTAGGTGGCTTCGGTGTACTAGAAGTATACCCTGTCGGTATTTTTCCAAAATCCGACCCTTCTTTCTTAATCAACGGTTTACCATAAGATATTAAGTCATACTCCTTATTAGTAAGCACTTTATATTTACCATGTTTAGACAAAAATGCTATCTTTTTTTCAATATCAGTCTCTGTCATATTAGGGTCATGACCTTTAATATTACCCTCAGCTTCGGTACCAGATGTGTTTCTATCAGCGAAAATCAAAGCAGAATACTCAATGTATAAAACGGGACACAATACAAAACGTAAAAAGACACATATGATAGACAAGACAAATAATGAAAAGGATGATGATGAAAATGTCAACTTACCGTCAAATGATCTAACGTGCATGTGAAATCTGACAGTGCAAGGACCAGGTGTTCATGCAACAATGCACACAAAAATGCAAACTGAAAAATATAAGTAATAAGATAAACTATGACATCTTAAAAATAAATAAAAGTAATACTCAACAAGATAAAGAATATATAATACTTGTAATCAAATATTTCTAGCAATTAATGTTAATTATTATGATTGTTATTCTTAAATTATTTAAATATCAGTTTCAATCTAATAAAATACTGTCTAAATAAATTCAAGAACGGACAGATTCTCCGACAACTCTTAACTAAGAAAAACCGTGGCACCAAAACTAGGTCATCTCTCTCTCTCTGAAGGCTCTATTTGTCACAGTGAACTGGACATCCACCAAATTATCGTTATGGCAAATATCAGACAGGGACTTTGGTACCACTTTTATTAACTGCAAATATATATTTATTTCAACATATACAAATCTTTCAACAAATTCGGAAAACAATAACATTCATTCATAACCTAAATATAAAACCAAGAACTAAATAGAGACAAGAACTAACGAACTAATGAATTCGACAAAGCACTTCAAAATAACGCCGTAAACTAATACTGCAAATAAGACAATTTATAGCTGTAGTTCAGTGATTTTGAACTTTACTAGAAAACTATGTAAAAAGTACGGAAAATCCGTATTGTATCTTATTATAGATTTTTACGATAAAACTATCATAATATTTCCATGTAACTTTTAATGAATGAAATTCTATCGAGAAACTGTAAATAAAACTTTTCAAATAACAAAATTAACAAACCTGCAATTTGTTTTAACATTTAAGCATCCACTTAGAAAAGCGTTTATTCAGTTAATGAAATACTAAATATCTCTCTATATATAAGGCGTACATTCATTTTCCCGCGTGCGTGCAATCATATTTTATTCTATCTAAATTGTTCAGGTGTGGGGTAGTGACGTGTATCTGAAATTGTGCAGCGACGTGTATTAGAAATGTCGTCAGTCTCAGTCAAACGTCATAATGAGATGATGAGTATGATGAAACAGAAAATGGAATGAATGAAATAGATGAACTGATGAATGACAAATCAAACTTTCAATTATAGACATAAATACGACGGTGACATATACCTAATACAGTTGACCTATTACTTATGGTGTCTGAGAAATCGACATAAGCACGAAATGTAACTGATTCATGAAATTGAGTCAAGGTTAGGCGATCATTGTCTGACAGACATGTATACCTTGCAATATATCTTTATACCAAATATAGTTGTGCTATTACTCATAATTTCTAAAAAAAAAAAAAGAAAATTGAAAAAAAAAATGTCAGACGGAAACTTCAGAACATGAGGCATATGTAAACAAGATATGAAGCATCCAGGTCTTCTTCCTATTGAAATATGAAGCTTCGTAAAAAGAGCTAACCCATTCAACACCGCATACGCATCCCTATGTTCACATTCACTGACATTCGTTGCAGGAGAGACGAAAAGGATAACAGGAAACATTGTACAGTACAACAGTCAAAACTCTCCCGAAACTAAGACATACAAAGACAGAAAGAAACAACGAAAAACACATGGTCCATATAGCCTGATTTGGTGCAGGTAATAAATCAGATGTGATTAAACCAGTTTTACGTGCGCACAACCTCCCCATCTGCCTATCTAGATCATAAATCATAAAGGTAAAACACACAATAAAAAAACCGACACAGTCGACTATCAAAAGGATGACCCCTAACTTGAACAAGGAAATAAAATACGGCACAAAATTTGAAAACCAAATTGTGCTCGCTACTACAGGAAGCTAACAACAACTGTTGGTTAAGTGCTGCCGTTCAAAAAGAAAGAAAAATCAGAAACAACATATGTTTATCGATTACATATTAAATCAAAATATACATGTATCTTAAGCCATCGACAGTTGTGATATTATATGTAAATATATATTTATTTATAGGACATAGACTTTACAACTTGGATGTTACTGCTGGAAAGTCTTTGTCAGGAATGAGTTTGTGCGATCATTACAACGGAAGGGCTACAAATGGGGAACTTGTCATTCTTGTCTGTAGGCAGCCAATTGAGGCTCGCTATGTCAAACTACAGATTATGGAGGAGAACTCAGCAGATAACTATCTGCAGTTAGCTGCGGTCGAAGTATATGAATGACTCCGTCTTTTAAAAAAGAAAATGTTATTGCAGAATACGTCATATATGTGTAGTCTGTGCCATTCAATCTCTTAAGTATTGCCAAAGTAAATGAAAATAATACTTTATAAATTTCGTGCCTCCGAAGCGCTTTTCTGGATTTACCTTCTTCGGAGACGCTTCAAACCCAAGAATTTGAAAGCTAGGGATATATAAATACAAAAAAAAAAACGTTAGGATCTTGATGACCAAAAGGGACATAAAAAAAGCCAAATTCAGCCAAGGTCAACTTTGCCAGAGGGAGTTGGAACCTTAGTTTCTTAGAAATTTCTTAATTTAATTCAACGGGGAATTTTAGAAAAATACTTTATAATCCATGTGAGTACTGAAGTACGGACTACTGGGTTGCTTATACCATTGGGGACTAATAGTTCACCAATCAAATTACTCTGACAAGAAACTTGGTATATGTCCTTCTACTAAAACCATTGTGACGCGGCGTGAGTAAGGGCAATATTAAGTATTTTCCGTAATACAAATACCCAAAGTCGGACATGTATTTTGTGGAAATTTATGAAGTATTCAAAGCAGATGACCGAAAAACAACTGTTGCACCTGTTAAAATTTTGTCGCTAGCCGTCAGTGGAAATAATAAAAAATATAAGAAATCTCCGAAAGGATGACCTTGATATTGAGGTTTGACTATATGTAAAATGTTGTTCTTTTAACATGCTTTGACCTACATAAAAATTTCATTACTGTAATGAACTGATTTCTTTTAAGCTTACTTAATAAACTTACCTTTTTCAAGCAGCTGCTTTATTTTTCTTCTTCGTCTATTGTTACCCTTCCCTACAACAGTGATTAAAATTGTGAAGGGAATAAACACAACCTGTGAACTTACGCAATCTTTTAGATATCTTTATCAGACGAGCTTATCTGTCTATTAAGTATTTTTTAATGAACTACTATCTTCCTGCGCTATTAAATACAGAGAGAGCAAATAGAAATTGCACTATATGAGATGCTTTAATTTTTGGAGAATTTCTGAAACGAAGTGTAATGCAAAAGTGTACTAGTATAACAATTGATAACATACACTTGCCATACATTTTGGTTTTAAAGAATACGATTGAAAAAAGTGTGTTTTTACATATATTTTAAAGTTGGCATGTCTTTTGATATTTTATTGTCAACGGGAGCACTCCGTTTGTTTTGATACATTTGTATTCGTAAGTTAAAATTTGAACAGGGTCAAGTCACACTTAAACAGTGCCTAAGTTAGAGACGCGGTATTCCATCCAATCTTAGATGTTAACCAATTCCAAATGAGTTTAATAAAAGTTTGTTTTTACATATATTTTAAAAGTTGGCATGACTTTTGATATTTTATTATCAACGGGAGCACTCCGTTTGTTTTGATACATTTGTATTTGAAAGCTAAATTTTGAACAGGGGCAAATCACACTTAAACAGTGCCTAAGTTAGAGACGCGGTATTCCATCCAATCTTAGATGTTAACCAATTCCAAATGAGTTTAATAAAAGTTTGTTTTTACATATATTTTAAAAGTTGGCATGACTTTTGATATTTTATTGTCAACGGGAGCACTCCGTTTGTTTTGATACATTTGTATTTGAAAGTTAAAATTTGAACAGGGGCAAGTCACACTTAAACAGTGCCTAAGTTAGAGACGCGGTATTCCATTCAATCTTAGATGTTAACCAATTTCAAATGAGTTTAATAAAAGTTTGTTTTTACATATATTTTAAAAGTTTGCATGACTTTTGATATTTTATTGTCAACGGGAGCACTCCGTTTGTTTTGATACATTTGTATTTGAAAGCTAAAATTTGTACAGGGCAAGTCACACTTAAACAGTGCCTTAGTTGGAGACGCGGTACTCCATCCAATCTTAGATGTTAGCCAATACCAAATGAGTTTAATAAAATTTCATGTACATGTAGGTGCCTCAAAACAGCAAGGTAAACATCATGAATTTCACATTACGTATGGTAAATGGGCAGAAGGTCATCAAATTGTTAGAGAAAAAACACTTTTGTACGTGTTTCCTAGCAGTTGACAGTCTCTTGTTGTGTATATATCTGCAGTGCAATTTGACAGGTAACTTTGTTCATGCTGTTTTCCAATCAACTTTTGTCTACAGTGGCCGAGCTGGGGATTTAAATAACTTTTCCTTCTAAAGCCCCAATCCGGCCATAATATAAAATATTAAGATATTGGCAACATGAACATTTTCGAAATGTGTTATCCAAAGGCCCAAAATATCGTGGGTCTAAATTGGAAACACAACTTCAAAACACTGATGGATTTAGTTTTAGGATTGTGCCAGGTAATGGGCTAAACGCGAAAAAGAAGACATAAATATTCTTTCCGAATGGGTCAAGGCAGTGAGGTCGTTGATACAAATTAGAATTAAAAAAAAAAAAAAAAATGGGTATATGAATAAACATGCTATATCGATCTTTAAAGACCCAAATGTTGCTAAGCACCTGTCATAGGTCCGTGTATATCTGCGTCCATTCGTTTTTCGTTTTGAAATATCAAAAACAAAAAACAAAAAACGAAAGTGTTTTCATTTTTCGTTTTTGATTTCATAAAAACCAATTGAAAATGAAAAACGAAAGTGTTTTAATTTTTCGTTTTTGATTTCTTAAAAACCAAAACGAAAAACGAAAGTGTTTTCATTTTTCGTTTTTGATTTCTTAAAAATTAAAATGAAAAACAAAATTGTTTTCGTTTTTCGTTTTTGATTTCACAAACAAAAAACGAAAAACAAAAGTATTTTCATTTTTCAATTTTGATTTCTCAAAAACTAAAATCGAAAAATGAACTGGAAAAAATGATACAAAATCTTTCACATCCTTTCTTAATCTAAAGCGCAAGTTTTAATTATCTATTTTATTATGTTCTGGTCTCGGAGCAAAATATATAGATACAGTGTAAGACCTTTAGTATTTACATGTATGAACAATATCAAAAGACATATGTAGGATGATGAAAAAAATAATGTAATCCACAAAGTCAAGTGTGTGGCTATTGTTAGTTTAAACATATTTATTAATAGTGGATTGGAAATTTTCTCACCGGAACGGGGATCGAACCAGGAACTTATGTTCTTGTATAGTCCGATGCACTAACCTATGTTACTTTTGTATAATGAGGATCAATGGTATAGTTCCTCGTTGAAGACCCTCCAGCTCCTTTCAAGATGAAGAACAGGCATAAAAGCCCTGTTCATTAATAATTTGTATTTTTTTTTATATATTGTGTGCGATTTTGTCCCGTGTACATTTACTCCACATCTCTTTATTTTCTATTTCGGACCTGGACACGGCTCAATGCTAGTTTAGACCTCCAATGTTAAAGGTCATATGTTTTTTTAAATTATTTGATGCCGTGGGATTGGGATTTTTAGCTTTAATGTAAACCATGTCAGGTTTTTAACTTGTATTTACAGCAAAGATAGCCAGTTTTGTGTTCTGTAATATACTGTAACAGTTTAATTTTACTTGTCCGGTCGCATCGGAACTTCTCAAAACATCTTCCGAACAATATCTGGACGTCGGTTTCGTGGGCATGTACAATTGCTAAACCACACATGAACGTTCTTTAGTCTTCGTAGATCTATTCCAACTTGAAGTCTGTTTGAGTCTACAACAAGCAGAATATGATATTTTATACCATTAAATATTGAAGCCATAGTCATGAAGATCGATTACTTGATTGATGTTCCGTTAACGTAGCCGCAGAACGCGAGAGCTACTTTTGAATATTTCTACAATTTTAAGTAGTTTTCCACTCACAAACACAATAATATTTTCAACATTTATTAAAATATTTTTTTTTTACACTTTTTAACTTTTATGTTGTTTTAAAATATCAATTTGACTTGAATTTGGGATCCCGTTAACATGTTTAACCCCGCCACATTCAAAATGTATGTGCCTGTCCCAAGTCAGGAGCCTGTAATTCAGTGGTTGTCGTTTGTTTATGTGTTACATTTTTGTTTTTCGTTCAATTTTTGTGCATAAATAAGTTAGTTTTCTTGTTTGAATTGTTTTACGTTGTCATTTCGGGGCCTTTTATATCTGACTATGCGGTATGGGCTTTGCTCATTGTTGAAGGCCGTACGATGACCTATAGTTGATAATTTCTGTGTTATGTTGGTCTCTTGTGGAGAGTTGTCTCATTGACAATAATACCACATCTTCTTTTTTATATTTATATGAGTATGTTAAATAAACATGTATATACCAAGCTAAGTCAGTTTATATCTTGTTTTTCGTCTGACTATACAAAAGGCGAGGAGAGCTACTTGATAGATCAGGTTGACTGATAAGCTGTCTATATAAAGTAATGGGACAATGCATGGCATGAAAACATCACCAAATCACCGTATGCAATACTCAAAAAGACATCCAGAGCTTACCATATAGTCATCAACTACCCACCAACAGGCCGTGAGCTTTGGTTGGCTCTTAACTCAAATCCAAGAGCACAGCAAAATGTCAAAATATTCTATTCAAACTGGGTGACCTGGGAGAAAAACATTGAAATTTTCCAAAGAAACACACACACCCCTCAACTTTTAATAAGGAGATTTGGTATTAATGCAAATGAGTCAACAATCCAACAAAGTTCAAATGTAGTGGATGTAAGCAATTATATATAGACAACCATATAATCTTCAACAATGAGAAAAAACATACGGTATTGTCGGCTACAATAGTCCATGAATTGAAAAATATGAAACAGTTCAATTGAGAAAAATAACAGCCTATTTTAAAACAACATGAATTACGAAAAACACATATAAAAGACATCAACAAACGAAAACCATTGAACTACATGCTCCTGAGTTGGAGCAGGCACATGCAATATATTGTGGCGTTTAACATGCTTGTAAACAGCCGGGACAGTTTTGTTACAGCACAGCATAAGAACAAACTATACAAATCAGTGGAAAAGGGCTTAACGTATGAGATCGATACAAAACAGAAGGAAAAAAAAGGTCTAACAAAAACACATACCGAATGTGGTAGGGTATTTTTACCTCGTTTTCAAACAATCAAAGTACTGAAGTACTGAACATCGAATGACTGCAAGTTCTTTTCGATTGTCACAAGCACTTGTCTCAGAAAAAAAATCACATCTCTATACTTGAAAGTGAAGTTAATGTACAGATATATTTTTTTTGAAACTCAGTACACATATTCTATATCATACGATCTTTTTAATTTCAATGCCAAATATAGAGTTCTGACCCTCAATTCAACGGTCCACTAGACATGGAAAATGATAGTGCGAGTGGGGCATTTATGTGGTATGGACACATTCTTATTCAAATCCTTTATTAAAGAAGTCAGTAAATTTACTACAGATAACACTACATTTGTAAATTAGACGAACTAATCTAATCAAAATGTATTTTCTAATTTCGTAATACTTATGTGTATGAGAAAATTAATATATATATTAATTTTAATAAGATTGTTGAACGAACGCGTTCAATCTGAGGATTTTATTCTTGTCAATTTTTCCGACCGAGCAGAGGAAGTTGAAAACAATTAAATAGACATAAAATTGAGAATGGAAATGGGGAATATGCCAAAGAGACAACAACCCCGACCATAGAAAAAAACAACAGCTGAAGGTCACCAACAGGTCTTCAATGTAGCGAGAAATTCCCGCACCCGGAGGCGTCCTTCAGCTGGCCCCTTAAACAAATATATGCTAGTTCAGTGATAATGAACGCCATACTAATTTCCAAATTGTACACAAGAAACTAAAATTAAAAATAATACAAGACTAACAAAGGCCAGAGGCTCCTGACTTGGGACAGGCGCAAAAATGCGGCGGGGTTAAACATGTTTGTGAGATCTCAACCCTCCTCCTATACCTCTAGCTAATGTAGAAAAGTAAACGCATAACAATACGCACATTAAAATTCAGTTCAAGAGAAGTCCTAGTCTGATGTCAGAAGATGTAACCAAAGAAAATAAACAAAATGACAATAATACATAAATAACAACAGACTACTAGCAGTTAACTGACATGCCAGCTCCAGACTTCAATTAAACTGACTGAAAGATTATGATTTCATCATATGAACATCAGGCACTATCCTTCCCGTTAGGGGTTTAGTATCATACCATCATAACATATATGAGAAGATCATAACCCGTGTCATGCCAACAACTGGTTTTTGAATAAATGTGTTTAGTTCCAATGCAAAGACCCTATAAGTGAATCAATATTAACGCCAAAATATGCAATCTTTAATGACCTGACAACAGTATCGTAACTATATCCTTTCTTAATAAGTCTATTCAAAGGTTTTGTTAGTTTTTGAGGTGAATACTGACACCTTTGTGCTTTATAAAGAATATTTCCATAAACAATTGGATGTGAAATACCTGAACGTATAAGAAGTCTGCATGTTGAGCTATATTTACGAATGATGTCCTTATACCGATGATAAAATTTAGTAAATGTTTTGACTAGTTTGTGATATCGAAAACCCTGGTGTAATAATTTTTCAGTAATACATAAATTTCTCTCGTTAAAATCTAAAACATTGTTACACACACGAGCGAATCGTAAAAGTTGAGATATATAAACACCGTAAGATGTTGACAAGGGAACGTCACCATCTAAAAATGGATAATTAACGATAGGAAATGAAAAATCATCTCTTTTATCATAAATTTTAGTATTCAGCTTTCCGTTAATGATATAGATATCAAGATCGAGGAAAGGGCAGTGGTCATTGTTAGTATTAGCTTTATTTAAAGTAAGTTCAACAGGATAAATTTCTTTAATATACATACTGAAGTCGTCATTATTGAAAACCAAAATATCATCCAAATATCTAAAAGTATTATTAAATTTGTTTATCAGATGTTGTTTCGATGGGTCTTTGCTTATTTTTGTCATAAATTGTAACTCATAGCAATACAAAAACAGGTCCGCAATAAGTGGTGCACAGTTAGTCCCCATTGAAATTCCGATAATCTGACGATATACGGAATCCCCAAAGCGAACACAAATGTTATCTAGTAAAAATTCAAGGGCATATATAGTATCAAAGCATGTCCAATTGACATAGTTTTTTTTGTTTATTGCTACTAAAAAATGACCTAAAAGAGTTTGAACATATATATTCACATTCTGACTTTTTAAATGCCCATTTAATTAGGTGTGTGATTTTTTTCTTAATGAGAATGTGAGGCAATGTGGTATACAGGGTAGAGAAATCAAAACTTTAAACAGATTCAAAATCACCAATATAAGCATGCAATTTATCAAGTACTTCCAACGAGTTCTTGACACTCCAAAAGTAATTAATTCCACTATTTTCGAAGGCCTTATTTGAACAATTTATTATCAGGTTTTTAATTGTACCAAGTGTGCTGGTAAGAGGAATAGACAATTTAGTAGTGGAACAATGGCTTGAAGACGAAATAAATCTATATTTGTAAGGTGTTTTGTGTAGCTTCGGAAGCCAGTACATAGTTGGGACTTTCATTGTATTTGGCTCTGCTTGTAAAGCGGTAGCTAATAGTTTATGTTTGTTACAGATGTCGTTTTCTGAAAATGGAGTCAGTTGGAATGTTGGTGAATTGGTAATTTCTTTTTTCAGAACCTCAATGTAAAATTTACAACAAACAATAATAATATTACTAGCAGCTTTATCGGCCGGGACAAAAAAACAAATTTCTTGGCTAGTTCTTTTAGTTTATGTTTGATACGAGAAATAGGTTTTTTGTGGTTATTGTTAATAGTAAAATGTTCTTTAAAATGTTGAATACGTATATCAACTATCTTCGTTACTGAATTAAAAAAAGAGTCCAAAGATTTTTTGTCAGCTTTTTCCCGTTTTATCCATTTCATACAGTAAGTATGGAGTGAGTCGTGGATGATATTACGACACTCATTCCAATTAATAATTGACGGGGGACGATATTTAGGTCCTTTACTGAGGAATGATTTTAACTCTCGGTCTTGAACGATGTTAAGATCTCCTGTTATAACATGGGAAATGGGTCCATAAATATATTCGGAGGTACTTCTTTCAAGCCAAAGTTAATATGTTTGCTATACACACATATGATTTTATTAAACTTGGTTATCAATTGTTAATCAAAAATACAGTCCTAGATAATAAAAAATCATGAAATATTTGGTCTAGTAATAAAAAAATCACATAAAAAACAGTAGTTGTCGTTTGTTGATGTCGTTCTCGCTTCTCGTTTTTTAGCTCACCTGGCCCGAAGTGTCAAGTGAGCTTTTCTTATATCTTGGCGTCCGTCGTCCGTCGTCGTAACTTTTACAAAAATCTTCTCCTCTGAAACTACTGAGCCAAATTCAACCAAACTTAGCCATCATCATCATTGGGATATCTAGTATAACAAATGTGTCCGGTGACCTTGCCAACTAACCAAGATGGTCGCCATGGATAAAAATAGAACATAGGAGTAAAATGAAGATTTTGGCTTATATCTCAGAAATCAAACATTAAGAGCAAATCTGACATGGGTAAAATTGTTTATTAGGTCATTCATTATCTATCTGCCCTGAAATTTTCAGATGCATCAGACAACCTGTTGTTATGTTGCTGCCCCTGAATTGGTAATTTTCAGAAAATTTTGCAGCTTTTGGTTATTTTCTTGAATATTATTATAGATAGAGATAAACTGTAAACATCAATAATGTACAGCAAAGTAAGACCTACAAATAAGTCAACATGACGAAAATGGTCAATTGACCCCTTAAGGAGTAATTGCCCTTTATAGTCAATTTTTAACAATTTTCATAATTTTGTAAATTTTTACAAAATATTTTCCACTGAAACTACTAGGCTAAGTTCATTATAGATACAGATAATTGTAAGCATCAACAATGTTTTGTAAAGTAAGATCTACGAACACATCACCATCACCAAAAACACATAGACCAAGGTGAGCGACACAGGCTCTTCAGAGCCTCTAGTTATATATAGAGTTTAGACCTTTGGTTTTCCCGTTTGAATGGTTTTACACTAGTCATTTTGGAGGATCCTTATAACTTGCTTTTCGGTGTGAGCCAATGATTCGTGTTGAAGAGGGTACTTTAACCTATAATAGTTTCCTTCTACACCCTGTGACTTGGATGGAGAGTTGTCTCATTGGCACTCATACCATGCACATCTTCTTATATCTATATATTCTTTCGATATTTTTGATTGGGGTCTGGAGCTGGCATGTCAGTTACTGCTAGTAGTTCTTTGTTAATTTATGAATCATATTCGTTTTGTGTAGTTTCTTTTGTTTACTATTTTGTCATCGGACTCGGATTTCTTTTAAACTGAGTTTCTCTGTGCATATTGTTGTGTGTTTGTTTATTCTACATGAGCTAGATATAATTGTATAGCGGGAGGGTTGAGATCTAACAAAGCATGTTTAGCCCCGCCGTATTTTTGCGCCTGTCCCAAGACAGTAGACTCTGATCTTTGTTAGTTTTTTTATGTTTTTTTTTGTCTAAGTTAAGTGTGACGTCCATTTTCACATTACTAGTATATATTTTTATTTAGAGACCAGCTGAAGCCCGGATTTTCTCGTTGTGTTGAAGACTCATTGGTGGCCTTCGGCTGTGCTCTTTGGTTAGGCTGACTGTTGTTTCTTTGACACATTTTTTATTTCCATTCTCAATTTTATTGATTGATCAATTGGTTGATTGATTGATTGATTCATTGATTGATTCATTGATCATTTTACTACAAGCAAAAGTCATGATCATTTGAGAATCCTTTATTTGTATTGTAGTGTTAATTTCACCAATGAAACTCGACATTAATGTTTGTCTTAATATTAAATTTCTTTGTAAACTCTAAATTTACCGTCTGATTATAATAAGACACGCAAGAATAAAAAAAAATATTTGGCCTTCAATGTCTTAACCTTTTTTAGTGTGAGTAACTTCATTGTTCACTTAGATTTCGATTTTGATATTGTTTTTGCAAGTTTCCATAATAGATTTCCGGTAATTGTTCTGCATAAAACCCTATGGGAAAGCACATTAACTGAATTTTTCAAACGTTTATTGGAACCTAATGATTTGGTAATGTGTTGCAACCTGTAATGTAAAAAAGTTACAGCCGAATGCACTGAATGTGTAGGCAAAGGTAGCCTATCCTTGGTTAGCTTGCTTGTATTATTAGGTTAGGTAAACTACCCTCCTTTAAGAGTAGACTAGTTCGACAAATAACCAATCAATCTGTCTGTAGGACTAGGCTCCTTCTACAGGAGAGTGGTATACCTTACCTAGTTACTTCATAGTTCAGCTAACAAACAAGCGATCCAAAGATATTAACTTTGTCTACACACTCAATGTAATCGGCTGTAATGAAAATGCGGAGTTTGTGAGACCAGGCTCAAGCAACCAGTCGGTAGCAGTCAGTTTTCAAATATATAAAAACAAATATTGCATAAGACTCAAACGTACTTAAAATGTTTTTATTAATATATAACCACTATATCATCAGTTTTTAAAATATAATTAAGCAGTCAAAGACACTTTTCAATGAATTTTAAAATTTCATTTCTGGTTTATTTAAGAATTGTATGCTTTTTTTTTGTTACTTCATTGAGGTGTAAAGCGATGACCGAAATACATTTTGTATGAAAAGCGGAAGCGCTTCATTCTGAAAATGTACGCACGGTCAACGCTTTTACAACCCAATGAAGTTACAAAAAGAAGCATTCAATATTTATAATTACATGTTTTAGCTAGGATCATGAAAACACGATTTTTATCAAGTTTTTATTAAATTCACCTTTGCACTTTATTGTGGGACCTCGTGTCATCATGAATAATGATTTTCGTTGTGTAATGTAACATGAGATGTGCAGTTAGCCAATCAGAATAACGAATTATAATGAACCATACATCTTATGTTATTATTAGTTATATAAAGCCAAAATCAATCGCTTTCGATATATTACACAGCGTACTGCCCGCTTTACATTTTAAATAGTCAACCCTTGGAGTGTTTATAGATTTGTAAATAATTATGATTTTTTTTTAATGATGGCAAAATTGCACTATTGGGTGAAATAGCTTTCCTTATTATCGGCATCCTGTCACATAGTTCATGAAAAGTAATAATAATTCTGCATTAAAAGAAAAGAAAGTTGCACTCGTGCTTTAAATTTTGTTTGCCACACAAAACTGTTTTTACAAAACATTCTACCTTAGAACTAGTGGATTTCGCTTAAATATGACTGGACAAAAGGTTTATTTTTTGTATTCAAAGTATGGTGGGCAAGTAAATTATTTATTAGCTTAAAAAAGATTGATCCGTGCTATAAATTAACTTGTAATTTTGATTAAGTAGGCCCTAGATCTCTAGCTTACGTTCTCACCTAGAGCAGATAAAAGTATTGCCGCAGAATTTTTTTATTAACTGTCTGGTAAGGGTTTTTGTAGGGTATACGACCTCAACTTTAGACCTACTTTAGAAAAAAAAAAATAAGCAGAACAACACCCTGGATTTTTCTACTGTAGACCCCAGCTACTCAGCTTCCCTTTGCACCTAGTAAGGACAATTTGTATTACATTTTCGGTAAGGATGGGGTTTGGTGTTCGACCCCAACTTTGGACCTATCTTTGAAAAAAAATAAGCTAAACAGCAACCTTGATTTTTTTCTCCAGCAGACATCAGCTACCAAGCTCCCCTTTACACATTGTTCGGACAGAAGTATTTCCGTAGACATTTGTTTATTAACTTTTATGTAATGATGGAGTAGGGTGGGTAACTGCGGTCCACTTGAAAAAAATTTACAGGGACTCCAATGTGGTGTGGTCTATGCAGAACAATTACCGGAAATCTATGGTAGTTTGCAAAATAATAGTCTTTTTTTATAATGTGATATGTAAATGTTGGTAAATAATGAAAGCATGCTTCTGAATTAATAGACATAGAAATAAAGAGAAACCATATGATAACCAATAGCAATCTCCCAGAGACAAACTAACGTTCATTAAGGCAACTAGTATGATGGTCTGGATTCGGGGTTCTTAATTTCTGTATTCTGTGATATTTTATGCCATATTTCTCTATTCTTTATACTTTTTGACAATTATTCTCTTATCATTACATTTTAACACCATTATTCTAGCTATTTTATTTATTTCTTGGTCCATTGTCTCTATTATTTATATTTTTTGTCCACTATTCCAAATTCCATAATCCCCCATCAACGACCTCTAGTTAATGTCACCTTATAGTCTTCACAAATAAGCAAAATTAATACCTTATAGGCTCCTAATGACAAACCAATTTAATATCCCAGTTTGAATTGTGAAATTGCGGAAATTTTGAAAATTAAATCAAGCAAAATACATTATCGTCCTCGTAGTTCGTAAAATACTGGCAGATGGATCTTGGTCATCAATTCTAATAATCTTGGATCGACCTTTCTAAACTTAAAAGTAATAAAGTTCACGCATCCATATTGTTCCGATTGCTAAAGACTTTTGCATCCGTCGACATTATCTTCGATTAAAGTAGTATTGATCTGACAACCGCTGTGCATGTATACTTTAACGACCTTTAAATGAATGACAAATGACAACATTGTCATTTTTTGAATGACAATTAAACTGTGTTGGAAAGATAACTTTAATAAATACACTTTCGTTTTTCGTTTTTTGTTTTTGTGAAATCAAAAATGAAAAATGAAAACACTTTCATTTTTCGATTTTAGTTTTTGAGAAATCAAAATTGAAAAATGAAAATACTTTTGTTTTTCGTTTTTTGTTTGTGAAATCAAAAACGAAAAACGAAAACAATTTTGTTTTTCATTTTAATTTTTAAGAAATCAAAAACGAAAAATGAAAACACTTTCGTTTTTCGTTTTGGTTTTTAAGAAATCAAAAACAAAAAATGAAAACACTTTCGTTTTTAATTTTGGTTTTTATGAAATCAAAAACGAAAAATGAAAACACTTTCGTTTTTTTTTTTTTTTTTTGATATTTCAAAACGAAAAACGAATGGACACAGATATACACGGACCGTCATACCACTATTAAATGAATTTTAGTCTAAAAAGGTCATTTTGATCTTATCATCATCTGAACAATAAATTATTAAGTCATGTTCAAACTTTCAGTCAACTTTCAGACTGTCCACTGCGGTGAATTCAGTATTGTTTAGACAATTCCCTTGCAGTCAATTCAGTACTGTTCAGTGGATTTTAGACAATTCAGTATAATGCTGATCAATTGATGTGTACAGGTAAAAAATACTACTGAACAGTCTGAACATAGACTGAACTTGTCTTGATTGACTGTAAGCGAATATTGTTCAGTTAAAATAACCGTTTCAGATCAAAATTGGGTTTCTAGTGTACCTCGATGACAAATATATTGTTGTTCCCACAGATAAAGCCCCAAACAACATCGTTTTATTGTGTAAATCAAATTACATCAACTGCTTGATAAAGGATTAAGGTATTGGCAATTGACTTAAAAACTCAACACATACCATCACGACACTACCAAAGAGGAAATCCTGAATAATCATAGATCTGTTCTATGTTTTTTTTGGAATTTCAACCAAAGATGAAGAGATGGATCTTCCTTTACTTTATTGGATATACAAATTACATAAGTGTCCTTACAAGCAAGCTACATTGCTGGGCTTCAGAGATATTGTGAAACTACCTACTCTAGGGGCGGTGTGAATCAGATGTGGATACTTAAAAAATCATAAATCTGTTAGAGTAAATACAATCTTAGTCCCATTCCTCTTGCAATAGTATAAAAACATTTGACTTTTCTACCCTTTACAAAAGTATTCCTCATTCCAAACTTTAAGACAAATTTAAAGAATTGTCTTACTTTGTTTCATAAAAAAAAATTGACCAACGTAAATACAAATATCTTCTTTTAGATAGAGACAAATGAAACTTTGTTAAACATCACTTCGATTCCAACAAAAGTTAGTCTGAAACTGACATTATCAAGATGCTTGATTTATTAATTGACAACATATTTGTTACGTATTGGGACGTGTTTTTCAACAAACATTCATGGGAACAAACTGTGCTCCTCGTCTTGCCGACTTGTTCCATTATTTATATGAAGCAGACTTCATACAGAAGCTTCCTATGACTAATTAAAAAAACTTTCGTTATCCTTTCACTTCACGTTCCGCTATATAGTTATCAAAGGTACCAGGATTATAATTTAATACGCCAGACACGCGTTTCGTCTACATAAGACTCATCAGTGACGCTCATATTAAAACAGTTAAAAAGCAAAGCATATACAAAGTTGAAGAGCAATGTGGACCCAGAATTCCAAAAAAACGTTGTGCCAAATACGGCTAAGGTCATCTACTCCTGGGGGTAATAAAATCCTTAGTTTTTCGATAAATTAAAAGTTTTTTAGAACAGGAAATTTATAAAAATGACCATATAATTGATATTCATGTCAACACCGAAGTGCTGACTACTGGACAGGTGATACCCCCGGGGACGAAACTTCCACCAGCAGTGGCATCGACCCAGTGGTGTAAATAGTTATCAAAGGTACCAGGGTTATAATTTAATACGCCAGACGCGCGTTTCGTCTACATAAGACTCATCAGTGACGCTCATATTAAAACAGTTAAAAAGCCAAACATATACAAAGTTGAAGAGCATTGAGGACCCGAAATTCCAAAACGTTGTGCCAAATACGGCTACGGTCATCTACTCCTGGGGGTAAGAAAGTCCTTAGTTTTTCGATAGACGAGTTTTCCTCACTAAATAAAAGTTTGGTGACTATGTTGAACTCATCTATCCCATCGAACTGGAAATAAGGGATACAACAGATACAGTTAAGCCTGCCTCATACTAGAATATTGAGTAACATCTAGAAATTGACAACGAAGGTCGGTTGAGAACAAAACTTCACGACAAAAGAGATGATTTCAGCTTCCCAATTGTAAATTTTTCATTTGTTTGTAGCAACATTCCAACAACGCCTGCAAATGGAGTATATATTTCCAGTTGATTCGATATTCCAGAGCTTGCATTTCTTATCATGATTTCCTTGATAGAAGGTTGCTGCTGACAAAGAAGCTATCAAACCAAGGGTTCCAAGTGGTGAAGTTGAGGTCATCCCTTCGAAAATTTTACGGACTCCATCATGAGTTGGTTGACCGTTATGGAATATCTGTTTCACAGATGACAACGAATATGTTATAATTGTCGTTACCATAATCCCGTCCTTTTTTCCTCGAATCTTTTTGATTAGACTCATCACCAAGTTTGTACTTACATCAGCAACATGACGGGTGCCACATGTACAGCAGGGTCTGCAAACCCTTCCGGAACCCCTGAGATCACCTCCGGTTTTGGTTGGGTTCGTGTTGCTCAGTCTTTAGTATTTTATTTTTTTACTATTGTTTGCCTTTGGTCGTTTTTTGCTTTTTGTCATGGCGTTTTCAGTTGGTCATCGACCTTATGAGTTTGAATATCCCTTTGGTATCTTCCGCCTCTCTTTTGTTGATGAACTACTTAGACCACTCGGCCAAGCTGCCCCTGATATTGATCGAAAGGTATCAGACAGCATATCACATGTATCAGAACTATAGACAAAACTTTGATGTCAGAACGCTATTTCTTTTCAGTAAAACAAAATGGCGGACCACGTTTGTTTTTGTAACAAGTCTCGTGAAGTCACGCAGGACAAGATATCAGTTTGACTGGTCATTAATAAATGTTACATTTCTCTATGTAATTATAGTAGTCTCAACTTTCATCACAATAGCGTTTTAGAGACAGTAGAAACACAATGCATCGATGTTTAGAAACATGTCAAATGCAGCTATTTGTTTTTTTCACATTCCAAATCTGTAAAACCAACTTTATTATATAGATTTGTTACGTCTCAACATATGAAACTCGATATAGAATTAACTTATCCAATATAAGCAACAAAGCCGGGTGAATATCGGAGCATGGACTCTTGGCAAATGTCTACCCTAGTCAGCAGCAGTGCTTCCGGATAGTTGGTAGTTAATGAAAATTGCCAAAGGAGGCGTTATGAAATATATAGAATAATGGCATTTTTGTTTTTGATACTGACTTGATCAGCAAGAATATTAAACGAGTCTGCCAGGCGACCTGATATTCGAGCTGATGAAGTCAGTATAAATAAATGCCACTATAATTTGTATCGGCAATTTGTCTTAACAGTATTGAGAATATGAAATAAAATGAAATATTTGGTAAAACTATTGTTACGCGTATAAAATGTTGTGATAGTTGTTCGATTGTGTGAATAAAGTTTCGTGCATTATTAATCTATCAAACGATAATTTTCAGATATCAGTTTGGTATATTTTAGTTTTGTTTTATACATATTTGCTTCAGGATTTCAAAGTTCTTTTCAATGATGAAAGGCTAGTAGTATTTTTATACTTTTTAATCGTGAAATGGCAGCTTTTTTTAGAACATCCTTGCTTCGTCAAATCACAATGGTGCCTTTCTATTCTAACGTATGTTAAAGGTCCGCTTCGAAGTATAAAAATTCTGATAGGTCCTGCAAGAAATCATTTAATGAACCAATAATTAAAATTAAAAAATAATTCTTGCATGTCATGTTCTGTTCTTATTTTAACATTCTACTAGTCGGTTTTAAGATATTGACAAATATAATGGCTCCCCCATGTTAAAAAATGGCATAGACCATGAATTGCAAGCATTGTTTTTTTTTAGTTTTACTTATTTGTTCATTAAATGTTGATGAAAATTACAGAAGTTGGATTTAATTGAACCTTAGGGCAAATATTGACTCTTCGTGAATCTACTTCAAATGGACGAGAAGGCAATACCGGCATAATAAAGAGTAAATTGGACGGACTTAATCAATACATTTGCCGTTAAAAATATAGCACGAGAAAGAACAACAGATTATATATATCGTAATCACCAAAGTTCTGTCAAAAATCTTTCACGTCAGGAAGCCCAAAGTATAGATAAAGGGACTAAGAGAGAAAAATAAATAGAAGCAGTGATCACAGTAGCATCTCTTAAAATATAAACAGTAATATATTGCTATTGATAAAAAAAAAATGAACTTTTGTCACAGCGCTGAATTTGAAGACTAAATACAAATATGTCTTATGATAACACAAGAGAAGCTTTCAAGGATAAGCATGCCTCAGGTTAAAGGTTTAAATTCTAACTTTTTTCTTTTAGTTTCAAATAAAAACCAACAAAGAAAAAAATATTCTATTTAATGCAAAGTGTGAAAGAATTGTAAGAGAAAAGTCAAACAAACATGACATTAGTTTCAGATCTGAAAAATCTATTTTTAGATACATTCAAAACGGAAACTTTTCTCTTTTATTTCGCGGACATCATTTATTTCAAAAATAACAATGTTGTATTCAGCTGGAATCTAGAGGCAATACATCATTGCTTACGATGTGAATCACTATCAAAGGTACCAGGCTGATAATATGATAAAACTGAGATGTACACAGAATATACCGTTTCACTAAGCGAATTGATATGTGCTATTTCATAAAATCAATTATTGGCTAATTATTATCAATTACTTATATCAATAATGACTGTTCTTACAAATTCAAATAACGTAAACAAAGGATTTCAGATGCCTTTTTTTAATTGCCTTATAAAAAATGTTTTATAGTAATATCTGAAATCTAAATCTAATTTCAAGCATAAGGCTCAATACCTTTTTGATCGGGGAAGTGACTATTGCTTGAATAAGAACTAGATGCAATCACACGTCGTAAAAACATTGAACATGTGTTGAAAATTAAGTAGCATTACATTTGAAGAAAAAGCAATTAGAGCAAAACCAACACGTACATGGATTAGTTATTTGCCGAACACATACACATTAATAACAAAGAAACTAAATATTGTTTTGTTAGAATATCTACATATGGTGAAATTATTGTACATTGAAATTGTTAATCATATTCCACTTGCAAACAACAAAGTGAAAAGAAAGTATATAAAGAACGAGTACACTGTTCGGTTATATGTGATATATTTGAATCGCCAGCACAAAGAAGTGATGACTGGTGTTAAATGTCCTGAATTCTTTTCTTTCCCTGTAAAACACAAAACAATTAGATAGAATATCTAAGTATCATTTCAATATTCTATTTTAAGTTTTTACAAAATGTTTAAATGTAATCATATTCACTAACTAAACAATTGTTTTTCTGATTTAATCTTTAGTTAACAATATTTAGTATGCATTATGAATATGAACGATTTAGTCTGGTTTAAAGTTTGATAACATTTTCTTATATTTTTACAAAGCAATATTGTACCACATTTTGGTATCCATGATCAACTTAACATGGATAATCTATAATCTATACAGTAAGTTAATTTAACTCTTTTTGGTTTTTACATCAAACCTGAAAAGATTGAAACCTAAAGCATATAGTCTTGTTACGATTTGAAAGTATTTTGTAGATATTTTCTTGTTGACACAGTACTGTTCATGCATTTCCTAGCAGGCAATCAAGAAGTGTTCCCTATATTTTAGACCCATAAGTGTTGTGTTGTGTTTATAGGTAAAACTACTGAAATGACTGAACAAAGACTGAACAAGTCGTATGTAATCAAAACAAAAAATAGCTTCATAACTCAACAACAGAGTCAAAATATACCGACTGAAGATTCAAACTTATCAATCGACAGTAAACTGGCAACGCCATAGCAAAACAAGAAAAAAATGTAAAAAAAAAAACAACAGTACACAATATGAGACAAAGACAATGTTTGTTGTTGTCCTTCCTTGTTAAATATCTGTTTGATTTTGTTCTGATTGAGATTGTGACATGAAGTGACTGCGGTAACCTTATTTTGACAGTTTCATCTAGTGTAACTGTTTTCTTCACGCATCGTTGTCAATATAGTGGAATTCGATGAGACTGTCATACAAATGAGATGTTGTGCGCCATGAAACCAGGTTCAATCTACTATTTTCTACATACCTGAATGCCGGTACCAGGTCAGGAATATTATAGTTGTTGTCCATTCGTTTGACATGTTTAAAGTTTTTCATTTTTTGATTTTGCTATTTGGTTAGGGACTTTCCAATTTGAATTTTCCTCGGAGTTTAGAATTTTATGGATTTTATGATTTTTATACATGTTTGTCGAGAACGAACAAGTAATGTCACAGCAACAACAAAAACTAAAGACGGTTCGTTTTATGAAGTTTTTAAGTTAATTTGTATTGTATTGGAGACTATTGTTTGTCTTTCTTGACAAGTGCCTTGACGACCAATTTTTGACTGTGTTAAATATGTCTCAATCAGTCATGACATATTCCTGACTTTCTTGGTACTGTCTGAATATGACTTGACATATTCTTGACATTCTAAGTAGTGTCTGAATATGCCTTGACAGTCTTAGAGCTGTCTGAATACAAATGTATACATGTATCTTGACACATTGTTGACAGTCTTAAACATCTGTGGACACTATCTCAACAGTATAAATTGAACAAACACATTCTTCCCTGTTTATGACTTTTTATTGCTGTTACATGTACTATATGCTTATTTTTATTAATCGTTAAAACTAAACTTTGAAGAATCAAGGATTATTTTTGTATAATAAAATACCCTTTGAATACACCTAAGTGGAAATACCCGAATGACCCCCAATTTAGTTTTATTTTGATTTATTTTTGATTTAACTTTTAAGAAATTGTTTTCACCTGGAATATATGTCACAGCTACTGACAAACAGCATTTATATTTTTTGCCGTTCGAAAAACTGGCAGTCAAATTTGCTTTACTAAAATGGGTTACTTGAGGCATGTTACATTTAGAAATTGACAATGAGGGTCGGTTGATAACAAAGCTTTACGACAAAAAAAGGTGATTTCAGCTTTCCAATTGTGAACTTTCCATTTCCAAGTAGCAACATTCTAGCAGCAACTGCATAAGAGGTATATATCTCCCAATTGATACGATTTTTCCGTGCTTGTATTTCCTATGATGATTTTCTTGATAGAGGGTTGCTGCTCATAAGGATGCTATTAAACCAAGAGTTCCAAACGGTGCAGTTGAAATCATCCCTTCCTTACGGACGCCATCACGAGTTGGTAGACCGTTATGGAATAACCGTTTCACAGATTATATCGAATATGTTCATAACTACAACCCCCTTCTCTTTAATGAATGTGACCTACCGATTAAGACTATTTACTGGATCTGTTATAACATGAGCTACACGACGGGTGCTACATGTGGAGCAGAATTTGCTTACACTTCTAAACACCTGAGATCACCCCTTATTTTTGGAGGTGTTCGTGTTGCTTATTCTTTAGTTTTCTATGCTATGTCATGTGCATATTGTTTGTCTGTTATACTTTTTCATGTTTAGCCATGACGTTGTCAGTTTATTTTCGATTTATTAGTTTGAATGCCCTCTGGTATCTTTTGTTCCTCTTTTCAAAACGTGATTATCGTTTGGACCCTACAATTCATTTCGTGCATGTGTGGCTATAAAAAGGGAAAAGGAGGGGGGGAGGCGGTGGGCCTTTCGTTTGGGACAAAGAATTTGTTCCCATCTAGATTCTAAATCTTATTCATTTTTTTAGAACAACCAAAAACATGTTTTTTTTTCAAAATTGAGTGTTGAATTTCATAATATTTATTTACAACTAAATCTTTGTGATAATTCCTTCCTGATTTTTTTTCTCAAGATTTCTTGAAACAAAAAAAATGTTAAGATCTATATAATTATGCATGTCTGTTTAGGATCCATTTCATAGGACCAATGATTTCTATAGAAATCATTGATGGGACCCTTTATATATATATAGTTTTCTATTATTCCTGCAGAAGATAATAATTTGTTAATGTTTAAATATTTCACTTCATAATTTTGATGAAGAAAATTTTTTTGATTCATTATTTAAATGATGATTTTCATTTTCATCTAGGTAAACCAGTAATTTCCAATATGACAGTTGCGTGTACCACGGGGTGTGGAATACTTTACTTGTATGGGGAACATCCTTTCCACGTGTAAGACTTCATATATATTGCAAAAGATGAAATTACACAAATTTTCAATCAAGAAGAATTAGGATACAATTTTTTTTATTATAATACTTTGCTATTTATGAAAAACACATTTTGGTAAAATAATTGTTTACCTTTAACATTTAATATGATGCATGTAAAAGGAAATATGTCTACAGTGTCATTGGTTTTAATCATTTAGAAATTATTTATCAGAATCAGGAATACACATTTTCATTTATTTAAAAACCTACATTTAAATTGTTTTATATCAGCATATCCACATCTAATTAGTTAATATGTTAGATTTCATATCTATATTTGTTCGGTTGAAATTATTTATATACCAAAATTTTCAATTATTTTTTATGTCCAAGTTTTGTTTTTGTTGTAACAATTGTAACAACAGTACAGCATATAAAGAAAAATAAAGATACATTAGATGTATGTTTCATTATAATACTTTATTCTGATTGGCTAACTGCACATCACGTGTTATTCCTTCAGCAATTGCATTACTCAATAAAACTTATCAGTCATGATAACACGTGGTCCCACAATAAAGTGCACAGGTGAATTAAATAAAAAAATATAAAATTCGTGTTTCATTATCATAGCTAAACAAACGTACTTATAAGTATTGAATGCTTCTTTTTGTAACTTCATAAGGTTTTAAAAGCGTTGACCGTGCGCACATTTTTAGAATGAAGCGCTTCTGCGCTTCATACAGATGCACTTCGGTGAACGCTTTTACACCCCAATGAAGTTACAAAAAGCATTCAATTCTTAAATAAAGATACATTAAAGTTATATTATGTTTATCGGTAATGATTTGTAAAACTGAGAATTGTCAAGTAAATTTAAGACACAATTCAAAATGTTCAAAATATGTCAAGACATACTGAGAAAAAACAACAATGTCAAGAATCTCTTCACATTTTTAAAGACAGTATTCAAATGTCAAGAATTTGTCAAGACCATACTCAGAATGTCGAGAAATAGATTTCATACATATTTAATGTAAATGAGAATTGGTCAAGAAAAATCAAGACACAAGTCATACTTTTGGAGAATGCCGAGTAAGATTCGTGCAAGTTAAGACCAAAAAAATGGTCTTTTTGTTGTGTGAACTATGGATATAAGATTGATATGTTCGACCCCTCAATTGTTTTTGTTACGATATATATAGTTCATTATTTTGAAACAAATTACCTTACATATCTTTTTCGATCTATTCTCCGACCTTTTCTGTTCCTATTATATTTGTATCTTTATAATTCCCTGCAAACGAATTACCAACGTTCCTGTTGTCGATTGCCTTGTTACCATTTCCGTTGTTTCCACTTCCAAGACTCCAGCCAAGTTTCTGTCCTAGAATCCAGCCAAGTTCCCTTCCAAGAATTTTGCCAAGTTTCCTGCCAAGGCCCCTGACATTTTCTATTCCTCCTTCTTTTGTATCTTTATTATATTCTGCATATGAATTACGAACGTTGCTGTTATCGTTTGCATTCTTACCATTTCCTTTGTTTCCCCTTCCTAGTATCAAGCCAAGTTTCTTTCCAAGAATCAAGCCAAGTTTCCTTCCAAAAATCTTACCAAGTTTCCTTCCAAGGCCTACGGCATTTCCTATTCTTCCTTCTTGTGTATCTTTATTATTTTCTTCATACGAATTACCAATATCGCTAGTGTCATTTACCTTGTTACCATTTTCGTTGTCTCCATTTCCAAGAATCCAGCCAAGTTTCTTTCCAAGAATCCAGCCAAGTTGCCTTCCAAGAATCTTGCCAAGTTTCCTTCCAAAACCCTTGGCATTTCCTATTCTTTCTATTTTTGTATCTTTATTATTTTCTGCATACGAGTGACCAATGCTGCTGTTGTCGCTTGTATTATTAAAATTTCCGTTGTTTCCACTATTAAGATTCCAGTCACATTTACTTCCAAGGCCTTTGATATTTTCTATTTCGCCGACATGTGTTTCTTTGTTATTTTCTTTATTTGAATTACCAACGTTGCTGTTGCCGTTTCCATTGTTATCATTTCCGTTGTTTCCACTTCCAAGGTTCCAGTCACATTTCCTTCCAACGTCTCCGACATTTCCTATATCTCCTACTTTTGTTTTTTTATTATTTTCTGTATTCGAATTACCAACGTTGCTGTAATAGTTTGCATTGTTACCATTTCCGTTGTTCCAACTTCCAAGGTTCCAGTCACGTTTCCTTATAAAGATTAAGAATAGTAATGTTCATAGGCCGGGTATAAAAGATTCAACTAAGAATTAGTGAAAAGTATCAAATAAATTCCTTGAAAAAAGAATGGGCGAAAGATACCAGATGGACATCAATTTTATATATGTTTCTGGAAAATTTTCCTAAAATTGAATGACAAATTTTGCAGAAAGTGTCAATGCCAGGAAAATACCCTACTCGGAAGCAATGTCAGATATTTATTTTTTTAACAACGATTTATTTTCTATTTATTATTCAAAAATTAGACAGTGAGTTAAGAAACCAAAGCATTGTAAAACACTACTATCTAGACAAAATCTATCTCTTTTAGGCTTTTTGTTAAAAAAAAAACATATAACATAAAGAAGAGTTTCATAATTTCTGTTTAAAGCATCAGATTTAAAAACTTATAAAAAAATCTCAGCTATAAATTGTTCATATTACTCAATTTATTTGGGCGGAGTTTAACCGGTTCGCTTATAATAAACCAGTCCATCTATAGATAGGTGTTGTAGAATAAACTCATCAATGAAGTATCCAGTCATTCTTTTGTCAATTCCTTTGATGACACTGATAGGTGATTAGAAATCAGTTAAAATTATAACAGCAATCATCCTTATCACACACATCTTCAAATAGACTGTCCTTATGCAAATTAAAACGTAAGCTCCGCCCGATCAGTTGAAATAACATTGGTAATACATGCAGAATAAAAACTAATACAACTTTGGTATTACCTGAGATAATTCATTAGGGAATTAATGGCGACGTCATCACTGTCACCATTTATTTCTCCAAGATCTGCATTTCCGTTTCGAATACTCATTCCTTAAATTTTTACAAAAAAAATGTATTTGGTATTAGTTTTTTTGAAAAATGTAAAACAAGTTAGAAGTTCTTCAAAAATTTGTGTAATGAGGGGTTCACACATTGCCGATTATTGCTCCCGTTAGAAATCAGACAGCGATACGACACGAAAAGTGAAAAAGTCGGTTTACTATCCTCAATTATCTGGAATGTCCTATCATTGTCAGACGTCTGTCTGTCGTTTTAGTTCGTAACAGATTCCTACGGGTGGAGAAGGGTCCGAATAGTTCGGCGAAGCACCCGACAGTTAGGTGCGTCCCGTAACATTCGGAGAAACTTAACCAATTTTGTGTAGTCGTAATACAATCGCGCTTATGTCGTGACAGATTCTGCTGTATCGGATTAAAATCCTAACAATTGCTGTTTTTCTGCCGATTGAATCCAGATTGCATCCAAATCTTGTCGATTGCGAACCGTTTTTGCCCAAACCTTTCCGGAACAGTCCCGTTATTAATACGAAATTTGTCAATGATACCCACGTCAGAGTCCCGACAATTACAGAATACAATACGACTGAGACCAGACAAAGCCGTTTGCAATGCGATAGAGCAGACCGTGATAGGATTACGTTCCGACAGTACCTGATCATCCCGAGTTTACCCACAGTTTTAGAACGGATACTTTCCGTGAGCATCGGTTAACTGTCTGTTCACTGTCTGATATTTATCGGATTACATTTGGTACAATCGGGACGCAGTCGTGACAGATTCGGTCTGATTTTACCAGGCGAAATATACAAATTGGATTAGACGCGGATTGAGAACGGGATTATCGGGATAAATTTGCTTGGAAACAGTTGAATATCGACGCTTCCTGAAAAATATATGATTGTTGTCGTGATTAAATTATTGGTTTTACAAATTTTAATTAAAGTTTATGTTTCTATCACGATTCACAGGTTCTTGATCAGACTTTTGACAAACTTTAATTGGGAATGGTCATGTCCAGGACGGCAGTAAAAATCGTGAATGTGTGACCCCAGCTTAAGAGTAGTAATTTTGTTTTGTCATTAAAACACACACTAAAACTCTTCTGAAGTGTCACAGGGCTTTAGTGATTGACATTGCTCACATTAGTAAATATTTAGTAACATTTCCAAACCATATAATTCTAATGGTTATTCTGTAAAATCTTACAAAAAAAAATGAACTCAAGTCTTATCATATAACTCATACATGTGTTAATCCCTAATGCTTTTGTAAAGAATAAATAATACCTTAATATGAACACATTGTAAATTAACCGTGTAACTACTTTGTGTTATGTTTCTAAAAACTGTTTGTATTACAGTTTGGTATACGTATTAACATAATATTCTTACCACATACTGCCATGAACAGACAGCTAAATATGATTATAGCCTTCATTATTACTAGCTTTCTGAAATAGAAAAAAAGTACAATATAGTATTACATTGCCATTGAGATTGCATGTTATCTAAACACAAATGAAAAAAATGTGTAGTGCTTTTTGAGTCGTATATGTCGTGAAATTCATATGACTGTTAAAACATGTTATTTTAGAATAATTTAATTTTGGATGTAACACGTCTTCTGATTGGCTGACGTTATTTTGTTATGAGCCCATAGACATAATTTAGTCATGTGACCGTGACGTCATAAACGTTTTTTCATAGTTTTCTATGGTTTAAAATGGAAATCAGAATTAAATTATAAGAAATGACTGTAATATTTTTTCTGTCTATTCGAAATAACATAAATAATGTGGTGCACACTGTTAAATAACCCGTTACGCGCGTTAGTCAGTGTGCACCAATTTTTTTATGGTATTTCTTCATAGACAGAAAGAAATATTACAGTCATTCCTTAAATATATGTGCAAGCTCGTATACAACACTACACGAAATTCCGGTTTTGAAGAGGTATGCAAATGATTAGTAAATGTATTCAGATACCGACAGTTACATATATTTACAAACCGCTGCATTTAGTTTTTCATGTCTTTACATGTTGTAAATATCAACATTTCTTGTGATATACCCTTATAGGGGGTTATAAGAGACCGCGGTTTATAGAATAAATTAACACATAAGCAACAAACTCATCATAGATACCAGGATTAAAATCTTATATTTACGCCAGACTCGCGTTTCGTCTACAAAAGACTTATCCGTGACTTTCAATTAAAATATGTTAAACAGGCCAAATAAAGTACGAAGTTGAAGAGTATTAAGGATAAAAAAAAATCCTAAAAGTTTTGCCATACACAGCTAAGGTAATCTATTCCTGAGGTATAAAAGCCTTAGTAATTTAAAATATAAAGTTCTCTTAACAGTCAATTTATAACCAATGATAAATCACGTCAACACAAAAGTGCTGACCACTGGGCTAGTGAGACCCCCTGGGAATTAAAACTCCACCAGCAGTGGCTTCGACCAAGCGGTTGTAAATAAACTCATGATAGATTCCAGGATTGAAATTTTATATTAACTCCAGACGCGCGTTTTTTCTACAAAAGAATATTTCGTGACTCGAATAAAAAATTGTTAAAAAGGCCAAATGATTTTTAAAGTTAACAATCTGTATATATTTATAACCATCTCAAAACAATCGCAAACTTATGTATTTGTATTACTCTAAAATGGAAATCTTTGTCATGTATTTTTTAAGTCGTAAACTCATCAATTTGTTTCTAGAGTAAAATTCATCAGGTAACATTTGTTTTTGTCAAATTAATTATTTTTCTAGGACTATATTTATAATAATTTGTTAAGAAGTTATACGTACAAGAAAAATAACTTACATTTTTGTTTGAACTGACTGAGCTTCAATTTTCAAACTACATAATTATTCAGATGTTTATATTTACCATGTGGTCTGGTTATTATATACAAAATTAACCATAATAATTATAAATGAAATAATATGTAAGTACTTGCTATATATACATTCAATTAGTATGTAATACAGTATTTTTAGGACTGGCATTTTTGTTTCGTCATATAAATGACATTAATTGTTGATGTTTGTCTCCTTAAGTGTTACTTACTGAAATAAAACAATTAAGAAATTTGAAAATTATTATCTATGACAAGTTGTTGACAAATAATTATGATACTGTTTGGGTTCTGTTGATTTTTATTTGCACGATTTTGACATTTCAACATCAAATACTGTGCGTTTTTCCATTTGTTACAGATTCATAATTTAGATATTATCCCAACTATCAACACTACAGGAATACGCACAACAGTAAAAAAGATGTTCATGAAGGCCATTTTAATGAACGAAAATAAAACACTTTACTCATCAAAATATCTGAAAAACAAATTAAGGTGGTACCCAACATCTTAACCAAAATTAATTTGGCTCGTTTAATTTTCAAAAAAAATTGACAAAGTATTTACTTTGACCCTTCGACAAAACATTAAAATTTCAAAACATTTGAACCAACCAATTTATCGGAAAAATTACACTGGTTATACAGCAGTTTGGCAAACACTAATTTTGATCATTGAGATGCTTAATATTCCCTTTACAACACAACGTTATTAAAACGTTTAACTGATTTTACAGAGTTATTTCCCTGTAGTGTTAGGTACCACCTTAAGGAACTTTGCAAGGAGATTTTACTTTTTGTCATTAGAAGGTTCTGAATGATTTCTACTCCATACAAGTATAAAACAAAGTCGAACAACAGGTGTGCACAATAAATCATTACCCATTAGACTACCGAAGACTGTCTGTTGAAAAATCAAGCCTCCAAACTCAACAAATATATTGTCGATTAAAAAGTTCAGCTCTTTAATAATATCATATTCACTGTATTTTCTGATAGAATCAGTGTGGTTCTTCACAAAATAAGACTTATTATAACACATACACGAAATGTATATCTACGATTTCTGTTTTTATAGAAAAAGCTATAATGCGATGGTGAAACGGAGCTTTAAATTGAGCAAGGGGAATAGTAATATAAAGTGTAAAACAATCAAGGTTTTTCAAAAATTGCAGAGTTTGTGATCTGAGATTAAGCAGTAGATCTTTTGAATTTTTGAAAATTCACATCTGATTGGCACCACTGGATGAATGAATCTAATCACAATGTTTTGAAGGCCTTCTTTTATTGTACAAAGAATAGAAATCGACATTTAAGAAAAACAAATGTTTAGTTAGACTTCCTGATAATCCAGTTATGTATCGTTCTTTATACGAAGTTTTACAAAGTTTTGGTATCTAGTATAATATAGATATATTGTTTTCGTTTTCTTTGATATGTAAGGAGGACAGATGTTTGATTTTATAAAATTTCATCCTTTGTACATTTTTGTACAAGTTGTGCTGTTTCTTCCAATGTCTTTTGATATACATTGCAAATAATGGTTTTTACATACGAGGATAATATCATTAGAGGCTTGTTCTGCTGAAACAACGACATTTTTGCCATGCAAAAAGATTAAGCATTATTAAATAATTATACAATGTTCGATAAATCAGAATATTAAAATTTGAGTTTGCTGAGCTTGTTATTTAAATTCAGAATGGAAATAGGGAATGTGTCAAAGACACAATAACCCGACTATAGAACAGACAACAATAGACGGTCACCAACAGGTATGCAATGCAACGAGAAATTCCCGCACTCGGAGGCGTCTTTCAGTTTGCCCCTAAAAATGTATATACTAGTTCAGTGATAATGAACGCCATACTAAACTCCAAATTGTACACAAAAAACTAAATTTAAAACTAATACAAGACTAACGAAGGTCAGATGCTTCTGATTTTGGACAGGCGCAAAAATGCGGCGGGAATAAACATGTTTATGAGATCTCAACCCTTTCTCAATACATCTAGCCAGTGTAGAAAAGTAAACGCATAACAATACGCACATTAAACTTCAGTTCAGGAGAAGTCCGAGTCTTATGTCAGAAGATGTCACAAAAAAAAAAAAAAAACAACAAAAAACAAAATGACAATAATGCGTCAATAAAAACAGACTACTAACAGTTGTTTTGTTTTGTCTAGTTTGAAAAAAAAGGAAATAGGAGTATACAAATTCAATGGTCACAAACATGTTCTGAGACCACAATTGTCGTCCCTTGATTTTCGATGTTCACGAATATAGTCCCTAGGGTTGACATAGGGTTACTTGCCATTAATTTTTATGCCCCTTCCAAATTTATTTCTCCATGTTTAATGCCTCAAATTGCAAGAAGGAGGTGAAATTACACTGTAAAAAAATTGGGGTCCAGAATTTTAAAGGAAGGTAGTGATTCGATCCAGCTGAAAAAGGTTAAAAATTAGAACTTCGGAAGCTGTCAAAAGATTTCAAGACGCCCTAAACATAATATTGTTCATATTTTGAGTTAGAGCCGATGAAGTTTTCTATAATTTTTATATGATTTGTCCCAAAAGTAGTACAACACACTGTAAAAATTTCTTTGAGAAAGCGCAGGTGGGATTTTTTTATATATTCATTTATGTTCTGAAAGAAATGCACTACGAAATAATAATTGTGGTCTCGGACCAAATATACTAAGCAAATGTAAATCCGTTACAGAAACAACAGTTGAGAGAAACACATCAATTATTAGAAAAAAGCAACGGATCAACAGAAACACTGAGTTGCAACAAAAACAAACGCCAACATATATGCAACGCACCATTTGGTAAAAACTGCCATATGTCAAACTTGGTAAATGATATTTTAAGAAAAAATGGCGGATTGAACCTTGTTTTATAGCTTACATGGTTACCTATGCTTGTACACCGATGAAAAAAAGGTGAAAAATGTGATTGATGAAATTCCATTGATGTATATTGTTTTACATGCAATGAAATGTTATGTGAACTGTACTGGACAGGATAAAACTTAACTCGTGCCAATTATTTCTTTTTTTTGAAACAAAGATTAAATTGAACAAAGACTAATAGAAGGAAATCAAAGATGATATCAAAATTCATCGCTTAATAGAAACCTTTAAAGGTTTTTAGTAACTAAATAGAATCAAACAAAAGCAGGACAAATCATTGGTACTATATTTAAAGAAAATCCATTTCTTGATTTCTATCTCATTTCTTTTTCGTTTTTATGTTTAACGAGATATACTACGGTTTAAAACATGAAACGTGGGTTGTTGTATGTTACGATTACTTTCAAATCGAGAAAAAAAGGTTCTATTCATAGAAATTATAAAAAGCAAACAGTCGATATATTCTAACCCCTGTTAAACTTGAAAAAATACACATCGATAGTCTGTTGGATAGTTACCTTTGTTGATTACCTATTTTAAGTAACGTACGATCGTTCGCAAATAATAAATATTTGCCCATAAAAATACTTGCAAAATAAATTCCAAATAGGTTCATTTTCCGGGGTTTCAAACTAAAACTGAGGGAAACTCGTCAACTTTTACAGGAAAACAACGAAAAAGCAGAACACTGAAGTGCTAAAAAAACCGACAAGGCACTAAACACTTTTGTTGTACATAGAAACAAACCTCATTAATTTGATAGCAACTGCCATATTCCTGATTTGGAAGAGGACATTTATTTGATATAATGTTTTAACCTGGGTTTGAAGATAGCCCAACCTCTTGGGTTTTAACAATGAAGAGACAACACTATACGACGGGAATAACGCATGTAAAGTAAAAATAAATGCAAGAATAGCCAAAACAGAAAACAACATAGATAAACAAAATGGTACAATTCGAAATGTGACGCTTAAAACTCGTTTTGAATTTTTTTATTTTAAAACAAAATGCTCAAAATATAACAAAATTGAAATAAAATAACGCATCGTATTAACTTATTATTATCAAATGA
Organism: Mytilus galloprovincialis; assembly: GCF_965363235.1. Taxonomy (NCBI): domain Eukaryota; kingdom Metazoa; phylum Mollusca; class Bivalvia; order Mytilida; family Mytilidae; genus Mytilus; species Mytilus galloprovincialis. The sequence continues at coordinate 40,583,846 of NC_134842.1, read as the reverse complement.
GCTGCAAGACAACTTCTATAATATACGTTAGAATAATGATAATTCATTATAATGATTCCATGTAGCTTATGATATGTATACCCTAATGCATATCTTGATATATTGAACAAGTTCGTTTTACCAACGGTATTCTTAGGATAATATAAGTTTAGAAATGACGACACCTCTTAGCAGATACTTAAATATAAACATGTATCTGAACGGATATTCAGTAGTTGTCATTTGTTAATGTAGTTCACAAGTTTTTCTGATTTGTCGTTTTTCACATAGATTACACAATTGGTTTTCCCGTTTGAATGGTTTTAAATCAGTTATTTTGGGGACCTGTATAGATTGCTGTTCGGTGTGAGCCAAGACGTCGTGTTGGAGTCCTTGCTTTGCAGATAATAATTCACTCAATACAAATTATGACTTGGATGGAGAGTTGTGTAATTGTCACTCATACCACATCTTCTTATACTTTTGCAAATACAAGTTTACGAATAATTATCTGAATCCTGCAGAATATGTGGTTAGAAATGTGTTTTGTGGTAAATGTTTTCATAAAAGGAGATGCAAGAGAGAAAAAAAAAATATTAGCACAAACATTAACATTACTTAATACACAAATCGAGGAAGAACATTTCATAATATTTCGTGTATTTGTGTTTTTTTTTTTTTTTTTTTTTTTAAAGTTTTTAATTTACTTTTTATATCATTAAGGTATGACTGTCATATTTTTTTCTGTCTAAAAAGAAATAACATAGAAAATTTAGTGCACACTGAATAACGCGCGTAGCGTGTTATTTAACAGTGTGCACCACATTTTTTATGTTATTTCGAATAGACAGAACATAACAATACAGTCATTTCTTATTATTCAATTCTAAATTCCATTTTAAACCTTAGAAAACCATGAAAAAAACTTTCATGACGTCACAGTCACATGACTAAATCATGTCTATGGGCTAATAAAAAATAACGTCAGCAAATCAGAAGACGTTACATCCAAAATTAAATTATTTGATAATAAACTTGAAATATCAAAACAGACAACACCTGGCATACATTTTTTACATTGACTCTTGAATTATTACACGCAATTGTTTATATAGAAGCTTAATTGTACAGAGAAAATGATAAGCTTTGTCTTGTTAATCATGTACATGATATAAAAAAAATGTTAACAGTGAAGAATATAAGTGAGGGATATCAAAGTTGATGATATTACAGTGAAGGGAAAAATATTACAGTAGATGTCATCACAGTGGAGGGTTTTACAGTGAAGACCATTACATTACAGTTGAATGTATTACAGTGAAGTATATTACAGCAGATACTATTTCAGCAGATAGTATATCTTGCAGTATTAGGCCAATTAAAATTAATTGATAGATTTTCATCCCCGCCCGCCCCAATTTTAAAATTTTTTTTTTTAAATTACGATTTCCGGATTTTGTTTATTTCCGTTACCGGTAAGCGTCGATATTTTGTTTCGTGTAAAACTTCCTGTTTCAAATTTCCGTTAAAAATGCCATGCGTTCGAGGCGGTTGTGTGGATTAAGGTTCAGCAGTAACGTTCAAAACCAAGAATAAATTATGCATATAGAACATTGTTTATTCTTAATGATCTTATAAAATTCCTGTTAAACTACTGTTAAATGGTAGATAATGTTTTGTAAATGAAAAAAGTGCTTCAATAAGGACTGTGTGTCTAAATTTGAAATGTGTATAAAATGTGTTTACAAATATTGATTCATTATTCCTTGTTAACTATAATTTCTACTTAATTTCTTTCCAGGTTATCAAAATGTTTCATAGCAGAACTCTGTTTTCAATAATTGATGTCATCATTAACAGCAATATGGAAAGGATGACAGTGCTGAATGTTTCTATGAAGTATACAAATATATGTTTATACCCTAAGCGTGCTATTAATCTTAAAACAAACTTTTATCATCTAGCTAAAAAAGTATCATTTTAATATAGATAGCCTATAACCTATTAGAAGATACAATCAACAACTCATGTTACTTCATTTAATTTACTGATGATTATGTATAACATATCAAAACAATATACATACAAGTTTTTTTGTTTTTTTTATTTTGATACAATCATCAATCTTTAAGTGTAATTATTGTCAATTTTTTAATATATCTTGTGCGTAAACAACACAACCTGTTTCGCCAATTCTTTTAAAACCTTTTTTTTTCAAATTGGAAGGATAATATTAAATTGACTTCGATTGACAAATACGTACCCGAATTTGTCCATATATCTGATCAATGTACGTATCCACACGTGGGTTTATTAAGGGTATATAAGCAACTTTGCATCACATGAGACTCAAACAGCCGGAATCATGGATGCACAACTGGGGGTTTTCCTTTTCTTGCTTGTGACAGTCCTACAGACAGTAGTTGATAAGTTGAAATTTTAAAGATGTTATGTAAATATTATCTGTATGTAGATATCCGAAAGGTTTGTTAGTTTTACTAACATTTTAAAATTAAATACTTTTGAAAATTTGTTAATGGAAGAGCCTACACAAATACTGTACACTTATACACAGCGAACACAGAAATTGCCGTAAATGACCTAATCAGAATCGACATAATTGATTATCACTCTGGCAAAAATAATCACGAATATAATGCCTACCCATGTTAAAACTACAATAAAGTATAGCTGACATCAATTATTTCTTAAATACAGTACAATTCTTAAATAGGAACTGGAGTTTGAATTACGATTTTTACCCATGTCTGTGTTGTAGGGTTAAAAAGCATGATAAAAAGAGAAACTATCAACAATAACAAAAGAAAAAAAAAGGGAAACAAAATCAGCAGCAGTAAAAGATCAATCAACTAAAATTCTAGTTATGACTATATTCTAGCGTAATACATTGGAGCTTGGCTTTCTAATTTCCATAAAAACATACTGCATTCTATTTCAAAAATAAAATGCCGACTAGCGGTATTTTTTAAATACATTGTACTTATTCAAGACGAGAAAAAAAATGAATAAATAATAATACAATGTATAATAGCAGTCTTGCAACTAAGCCCGAGAAATCACATCAAAATGATGTTGGGCTTATCATCTGCACCACTTAAAAAAACACCATAATTTCAAATTAAACTGTCATTCCAACTAAAATTTGTTAGATGACAGGAAGCACATGTTATTTTATCCTGATCCACAAGTGGTAATTGTTGCATACATGGATTAATAGTAAATACACAGCGCTGCCTCCCCCTTTTTTGAGAGGTTTTATATAAAAATGATCCTCCTTTTTATAATATACTATATAAAATGCATTTACGTTTGATAACTATATATTTATTTGGGGTATGTATGATCTTCATTTCATATATGAATATGCTATTCAGAATCTTAAATTATAAATAGTTAATGTTAGTAAACTAAATTAAACTAATATATGAATTAATATGAAAGTTCACCTTCAAAATAAGTTCCAAATGCCTCCCCCCGTTTTTCATGGGAAAAATTTGGTTGATTATTTAGGGAATCACTAATGACTAGAGCGGCTCCCTATTAGATCAGTCACCCCCCCCCCCCCCCCCCTTTTACAAAAAGTTCTGGATCTGCTCCTGACTATAGGTGCTGAACGTTATGTTACATGTATATTAAAATTGGTACATTTTTTAGGCCAGAATGGCACACCCCTACCATAAAAATATTGAGGTATCATTTAGTATCAATGGGATCTATCCTATAGATGAGAAAAGACCTAATTGTTCTTCTTATATTCTTTTCTTTTTTTTTTTCTTCTTAACATCTTTTGACAATCTATCAATACATGCAATAAGAGGGTGTGGTTGAGCTCTCATAGTATTTTAGTAACAACAAATTAATGTATATGTAATGAACTTAATTAAGCTGTTGAAATTTACCGAAATTTACCATATTAAAGATTCAAAGCTTAAATATAACATATAAAACTATGAAAAATAATACATTATTCAAAACTCGTTATTCTTCTTTTTAATATCTGATGAGGTAATGTGTAGATGTAAAACTAAATCAGAATATTTACTTTTTACTTTTGTAATTTCTTAACTTGAGGGTTTATCAAAAATTTACACACTCAGTTTTTGTTTTAAACATCTGTTTTATGTAATATCATCTGTCCCCTAATCAGTAGTGGATGACATATTTATATCTCTACTTAACCATTTTATAATTGAGAGAAGATATGAAATTTTCACTCTGAAGGGCTTAGTTGGAAGACTGATAGTGCACAAATATAACATTCATTTCCTTTTCCTGTTCTGGTAATTCAAGATATATTTGGTTGAAATGCACTAGAAATTACCAATTGAGGGGAACTAACTCCGTAATTTGCTATCATTCTAACCAAAAGATATCTGGAGATTACTCGAATTACCAGACACACAGAAACCAAAGAGCTACCATTCCTACCTCAAGATGAACGTTACTTCAAATTGGATGATTAAGCTGGTTTGGTTTTTTTCGGTCAAATTTGAAATTCTTCTAAATTGCCTGACGTTTACAAAGACTTAAATATATATAACACAGTTCACACAGATTATAAAGATGAATAAAACAAATTTTCGTTTTTGGAAAACAATATTCTCAAGCTTAAACTTATTAAAAAATTTTCGTTTTGCCTTATTCTACATGTGTAACTTCCAAAAATTATTTTTCGAATAAAAAGAACAATACACTATTCAAATTCAACATGCCTCGGTGTAAGTTATCACATCGGTTAAATATAATTGTATTTGATACAATTAAAACATGTGTTACGTAGCCAAAACAAGGAGATGCAATATTCGGAAATAATGATAATTTCAGATATATGAGAAGGTATATTAGACATGTAATTACAATGTTTAAATTAATATTTACGGATGGACAATAGTATCATTTTAATATAGATAGCCTATAACCTATTAGAAGATACAATCAACAACTCATGTTACTTCATTTAATTTACTGATGATTATGTATAACATATCAAAAAAATATACATACAAGTTTTTTTTTTTTTAATTTTGATACAATCATCAATCTTTAAGTGTAATTATTGTCAATTTTTTAATATATCTTGTGCGTAAACAACACAACCTGTTTCGCCAATTCTTTTCAAACCTTTTTTTTTCAAATTGGAAGGATACTATTAAAAAACGTACCCGAATTTGTCAATATATCTGATCAATGTACGTGTCCACGCGTGGGTTTATTAAGGGTATATAAGCAACTTTGTATCACATGAGACTCAAACAGCCGGAATCATGGATGCACGACTGGGAGTTTTCCTTTTCTTGCTTGTGACAGTCCTACAGACAGTAGTTGGTAAGTTGAAATTTTAAAAATGTTATGTAGATATTATCTGTATGTAGATATCCGAAAGGTTTGTTAGTTTTACTTCCTTTTTAAAATTAAATACTTTTGAAAATGTGTGCCTTTGCACTCAATGATCATATAATTATCAAATCAGAATTATTCTTAAAATAAAGGTCAAATTAGAATAGAGGATGTATAAAATTTAAACATCGGTTATGTACTATTGCATAGATCGATATTTGCTGAGTTCTAATTATTATTTGTTTTTATTCTTTACTTTGATTGTTTTATAGTTTTATTTTTGTTGGAAAAAGGAGTGAGTGTTGGAGTCGTTGTTCCAAGTAAAAAATATTGGTTTACAGACTAGCAGAATATGTTTCATACATATCAAGTTTAAAAAAATACATAATTTACGCAGGGTTTTTAAGAGAAATATGATAAACATTAAGGTCCAGCTCTCAGCTTACAGAGGATATAATGTTATGTGCAAAACAAAGTGTATCATGTTGCTATTACAAACAAAATTCTAACTTTCTATTCATATTTTTCTTTTCCTACTGACTGTATATTTTTGTCAAAATATATTAAAATTGTTCACAATTATCATTTTATTTTCGGAAATCAATTTCGCCATTAGACATGGTGACCATTTGACATCAGATTCACGGGCCATTTGCCATTGGACATAGTGACCATTTGCCATTAGACATAGTGACCATTCGCCATTAGATCCACTGACCATTTGCCATTAGGTCCACTGACCATTTGCCACAATACTTGGTGACCAATTGCCATTAGACATAGTGACAATTTGCCATTAGATTCACTGGCAATTCGCCATTAGACATGGTGACCATTTGCCATCAGATGCACGGGTCATTTGCCATTGGACATAGTGACCATTTGCTATTAGACATAGTGACCATTTGCCATTGGACATAGTGACCATTCGCCATTAGATTCACTGACCAAAGAAGCAAAAATGTCGGACAAAAAGCAAAATAATCGGACAAAAAGCAAAACGGACAAAAAGCAAAAGTGTCGGACAAAAAGTAAATTAATCGGACAAAAAGCAAAACGGACAAAAAGCAAAAGTGTCGGACAAAAAGCAAAATTATCGGACAAAAAGTAAAAGCGGACAAAAAGCGAATTGTGGACAAAAAGCACCGTATCAACCGGTCTCTGAAATAAGCTGGCCGTATTTTGCTAAAACTGCAAACAAATGATGTATGTAAAAGCCATGATCGGTCTCTGAAATTAGCTGGCCGTATTTTGCTAAAACTGCAAACAAATGATGTATGTAAAAGCCATGATCGTCTCTAAAATTACCTGGCCATATTTTTCTAAAACTGGAAACAAATGATGTATGTTAGAGCCATGGTCAGTCTCTGAAATTAGCTGGCCGTATTTTGCTAAAACTGGAAACAAATGATGTATGTTAGAGCCCTTGTCGGTCTCTGAAATTAGCTGGCCGTATTTTGCTAAAACTGCAAACAAATGATGTATGTTAAAGCAATTATCGGTCTCTGAAATTAGCAGGCCTTAGTTTTCTTAAACTGTTAAAGAATGAGATGTCAATAGAGCAATTATTGGTTCCTAAAACTACAAAATTAGTGAACTTCTTAATCTTTTCTGTATTAAAATATCATTTACAGTTGGATAGAATGATATAGTATGGTCACTTTAATGCAGAAATGTACCCATTGCTAGAGATTTATTTCCACATATGAAAATCGGATTAAGTTTTTTAGCAGTAATTGCAATTTTAACTGCTAACACTTCAGGAGCAACCGTTCTAAGGTCGGTTTGTCGTTGGGTTCGTATTGCCTAAACTAAAATTTGCTATGGAGTTTAACCGTTAAAGTTGTTTATCTGTTCCGTTGTTTTTCTTTTCTTTTAGCCATGGTGTCTTCTATTTATCTTCGACTTTATATTGCTTACTCTGTCCCCCTTTTTAACTGAGTTTTGCCAATGAATTAAGATATATTTACATTTATCAATTTACCACTATATCGTAATAAAAGGAAATTTTGTAACCTCAACAACATTTGATATGATATGATTTTAAGTTTTTACTATCAAAGTAGATAAAAATAGATATAAATATGACACGCATAACAATTTATCATGCATATAATATGTACGTCATCATCAGGAAACAGTAGTAACCTTATATAAATTAGGAACCCAATGATAAAACATTATAGAGTGTTGTTTCAAGTGGAAGCGAGCGAAAACTATGTCCAATTTTTAATAGTATTTTGTCTTGCAGCTGTTAGAGGTAAGGCGACAGAATGTGTTCTAGATTTGCTTACGGAATTCAATAAAGTTCAAGAGAGGATGGATGCTCTTCAAAGGGAGACTGTTGTCCTTCAAAAGGAGAATAGTGTCCTTCAAAAAAAGATTGGTGGCCTGGAAAAATCACAAAATGCTACTAAAGGTGAGACATTGCAGGAACACACCATAAAATGATTGTTACTCATTTAAATATTCATCGGTCATTTTCATTACATGTATTTGCTTTATTATAACGTTGTGGTTAGCCATACACTACCGATTATTAGTATATACAATTAAACACATTGTTCATATCTTGTACATAGGATATTGCAACATTCATGTATCTAATATCAGAGATTGATTTTGCAATTTATGGTCTATTATTGCTATTGTCTTATTTTACTGATACAATCAGTAAATGTGTGAATCCGCATATTTTTAACAAGATTTTACATGCAAATCGGCATGCTGAAATAAATAATGCATGATTCTCTTTTATTTTCTGAAACCTAATTCACCGAATGTTTTTAAATTAGTCACATTTGCATAAAATGCAAGTAAACTTAATAAAAACGTTTTCTAAATTGTATTAATACTATCATTTTGCACAAGACCAAACTATAGGTTTAATGTTTGGATTTTTTACATTTTTCAATAGAGCTAAAAAGAGCAGTATGTAACATGTCACCTATAAACATGTCACATGATTCATATTTCAATAAAAAAAAATCCTTGTTTTCAATTAAATGACATTGAAGGTCAAAAGGTTAAAGGTAATTTGCCTGCCAATTGGGTACCTGGTGGCCATTTCCGTTACCGCTCCCAGTGATGCCATATTGAGGGTTAGAGGTTGATACTTACAAGAGAAGCTATCGAATCATGAGTTCTTAATCGATAAAGTTGAAGTCATCTTGTGGAAAATTTACGCACTCTTTTTGCAAGTAATCATGACTTCGTTCAATATCAATGTAACAAATAACCACGGATATGTTCCTCTTGTCCTAGCCAAAATGCCGTCCATTTTTACTCCTTTATAATATCGTCAGATGCCACTTATGATCGGATTTTCATTTGCCATCATTTGCTATGAGTAAAACAATGTGTGTCACTAATGAAGCACGAACTGCTTACTAGTCTGGTGCAATTTTTTTTTCACCCTCGGTTTTTTAGTAGGTTCAATCTTTATCCTTCTGTGTAGTTTTTTGTGGACTGTTGTTTATCTGTTCGTTCTTTTTCTTTTCGTCATGGTGATGACTGTCTTTATTTAATTGTTGGTTTTCGATTGCTCTCTTGGTGTATTTTACCCTTTTGAAACATTAATATACTTTTTTTGATAACTAGAAAGTATCCCAAGTGCAGGTATGAAGGAGGGTCTCGATGGGGATCTCCATTTCTATAATAAGCACTATCTGTCTTTTTGTCCGTCAGCCTATAAGTCAGTATTTCATCTACATTCTAATTTTTTCCAGTGTAACTAGTACCCATAAAAGGAAGATCCATTTCGATGTTAGTGAAATTTTGACAAAAATTAGGGTAAAAAACTCAGTTTTTTGTTAAAACAATCACAATTTTTTTTAAAACATCTGTTTGTGCTAGAATTTCAACAAAAAAATATATAAAAGTATAACAAGATATTCCAATATGATTGTAAGTGCCAAAAATAAATTAAAAAATGTAGTATTAACTTATTATTTGTAAAACAAAACACATATTTTTAGAAACATCTTTTTATGTTACATGTAAGGTTTCGACCAACATTGAAATATAGGTATAACATGCTATTCATATTAATTTTCGGTGTCAAATTTGGGGTAAGATTTTCTTGTTTAAAAAATGACAAATTTCTGAAAAAAAAAAAAAAAAATGTATGTGTAAGTTTTCCATCGAAAATTGATATACAGGTATAATATGCTTTCTAATTTGATTCCCTATGTCAAATTTTCGGTAAAAACTTATTTTTGTTAAAAATGACAAATTTTGAGAACATCTGAATTTGATCTGAATGAAAATATATATGTAGGTTAATTTGCTTTTCCAAATTGATTCCCTGTGTGAAAAATTACTGGTTGTCCACCATTTACGAAATGGCCGCCAAAATACATAGTGCTTGGATTCTAACAACATTTTATATTTATGGAGAACATATCGTGAATTTATTTCTTGTCTCAAAATTTAAGAAAATTATACCTCATGAACTTGAAATGCTTTGCTTGCATGAGTATTAACTATTTGTTTCTATGCCTCACACAAAATATGCAAGCGGTGCCCTTGCTGACAGGTTAGTTTTCCATTCAGGTACAGGATTGTGTAAAAGTTCGTAATGTTCGACATCTTCGCCAACCTTTACGAAATCAATTTTGTTCGCCAACTTCGCCAACATTTATGAAATCATTGCTGTTCGCCAACTTCGCCAACCTTCATGTGTTTGTTATTTTTTCTGTATTCTCAAGTTTTTCGCCAATTATTCTCTATTCCTTATATCGTAACACCTCACTGTATTCTATAAAGTTTTAGGTCATTTTTTCTATTATCTATTTTCTGTAAACCCATCCAGACCCTCATGAAGGAAATTGATGAATACAGCAGAATCAGCCTTATTTTTTCTTTATTTCAATTTAAATAAATTTACAAGCATACAAAATATTCTCCGTCGATGCCAAGGAAGACAACACTAATAATATAAGATATCGGGGAAAACTTAATTGTTAATTGTCAGTATTTATATATTCTATGGAATAAAAAAGGATCTTGATTGATGTTATTTGCAGACTAAACAACGGTAAAACACAGCTGGAGTACGTCTAAGTACCTAGTATAGATATTTTTGGATTCTCGAACATTCTATGGTTGGGCCAATTTAATTTTCAAAAGTGCATTTGAAGAGTAGAAGTGCTAATGCTAGAACAACCTGTACAGTCTTAACTTTATCTCATTTAATTTGAACCACGTGTCTTCCTGAAAATCCGGGAAATTCTTTATTTAGTAAAGATACCAAATAAGCAGATACACTCTATGCATGATGATAAATGATTATCTGAATTTTCGAAAAGTCTCTATTTCAGCCAGTTATACTTTATCATGTTTACTTAGGACAAGAAACCTAAGTACTTCAACAAACTGTAAAATATTTGTGTAAATTTTACAAGTTAAATTTGTTCATTATACTTAAAAGACAATAAAGATTTTTTGATTTACAGATGCTAGAACTTAACTCATATGATTATGGCACGACTTATGACTTACTCCTCTCTTTATACATGGGCTTATCCAGGATTTTTGAAAGGGGGCGTTATTCCCGATAATTGAGATATACTGCCGAACGGAGATAAGCGAAACAAATTTTGGACGATTTTATACTATAAATTACATATATCGTAAAAGCACACGAGATTCTAAATTGTATTTATCAAAAAAAGGGGGGGCGTATGACCTCTACGCCCCCTTGATCTGCCACTGTTATATAACATGTATAAGACACTATTGTTTTGTTTCATTTCAACGAAAATTATGCTTAACAAAATTTGCCCTGTCCTAATGTTTTTATCTTTAACAGAATTTGGAAGATTCGACCTTGCATACAAGAAGAACTGTGGACAAAGTTCTACTTATTTAGACCCATGTAACCACGCTGTTGATGGGAACCTAGTAACCTTTTCTTGCACAGGACATACCAGTTTCAGTAATGGAGTCAACTATGGAACGAGCAAACCATCTTGGTGGGTCGACTTAGGAAACACTTACAAAGTCCGCCGTGTTGACGTCTACAACAGATTGTCCTCTGGTAATATTAATTATAGAAATAAAAACGTAGATATGGACCATTTCACTTTAAAATTATAATACAACGTACTAGTTTGGTCAAAAATCTGAAATCCGGTCGATCAGGTGTCTAAAAATATCATACATATTGAAAAAGTACAATGTAATCTGTAAATACTAGATTCTGTCAAAGAGCAATATCATCTGCGGCTGACAAAGTTTTGAGAATGATTTCTCACCTGGGTGTTACATTTTGTGGTTGATGTATCTATCGCGCGATTGTTAAGGAGTTGAGGAATTCCGTTTGCATCTTGTTAGTAGTTAGCTACTATGAATCTAGTAGTTGCAGTGAACTGAGATATCACTGTCTCATCCAACCATTCTTACTGTGCGAGTCTCTCTAAAACAATTGAAAATATGAAGCAGACAAGAGTATCCAACAATGACACAACTAGGAACTGATAAATGACAAATCAAACATTTAATTATACACATAAATACGACGGTGACATATTCCCCCACCAAAAAAAATCATCCCTGAATTATCGTAGAATGTATGTCGGCAAATACCATGAATACACTATACATAATATTTATAAATTTCGCTCATTTTTATCCATCGTTGCTTCCATATGACGTGTCCATGAGGAACTCAATGCCTGAGTAGGATGTACTCCATCAACTAACATTGAATAAATGTAACGAATTTTACTTGTACACCTTTTATGAACAAAATCGTGTAAGAAAGGGGTTACAACACCATTTTCTAAGTTCTTCTGTACAATATATATATTCACTGAGTGTAAAACTATATTTAATTGTTCCTGCATTCTCTCGTAATCAGGCAGACAGTTTTACCAATGAATTTCCTGTGAGTGTTCCATTTCTGGAAACTCAATGTTGTTATAGTTGCGACAACAACTTTACATCCTATATTTTTCATACATTTTTCAATATCTGACGTTTCTTGTATAAGTGCAACATGATCCTTCTCTAAATAAAGATATGAATCTTCATATTGTTCGTTCTTGATACGCACCAAAGAACATATATCTAGAATCCCGGCAACACACTATACTATCTTAGGATGAAAGATAATATGAAGTCGCTTTTCAGTCAAACTACACAAAGTATCACCAGGAATAATGTAAACCTGCTTACAATCTACCTGACTCCTGCTACTTCCACGACTTGACGCAAAAATGTAAGAACTACTATATACATATCCGGAAAGTAAAACAATACTTATATGTACTAACACTGTAAAATATGAAACTTTACGATCGACCTCTCAATATGCTCAGGTAGCCACCGCCTCTCTGTGCATATCAAGATTATCGAGCAAAAAATTTCAAAGAAAACAGCAATATATAAGGAAATGTAAAAACAAAAATAAACAAAAATAAGTACTTTCCCTAAAAATACAAATAATCACCATAGCGATCTGGCTTCTAGACTGTCTAGATGTGAGACGTAAAATCGGTTATTGAACTGTTCCACAGGTACATGTGTATTTTCGGGAACGCTACTTACCTCGTTGGAAATATCTGAATTCGGAGCAATTAATTAGGATTGCTCATGCGTTAATCTACTACTAGTATTAAGTGTCTCATCAATATGTCCACTAGAGAGACCCGTATGTGTTCCAGATGTAGAAATTGCATTACCTGTACCATTACTCAAATTTAGAATATCTGAGTTATGAGTTTGATTCCTTTGGGGTTCCGAAGCTATTAAACTCAATGGACTAAACACTTCAGCCGAAGGATTTAGAGAACTACTTGATATGGTCATGTACCGACCTGGTTGTACAAAAGGCATTAACGCATCATCAGAATCAGAATCTGACTTATCTGAATAATCAAGAACACTAACTGTACATTCAATATCTTTTACAGATTCTACAATCTGTATCTCATCGTCGACTCTATTGGATTCACTTGTGCATTTACTGTTTCTTTCTTTCTTACTATGAGGTACCAATTCTTCGGTTGGCAAAGAATAAATGTAGTAAACAGTAGATTCCTATGCACTGTCCTAGTTTTTGACTTACGTTTACCATACTCAGGTTTTATCACATCAACGGGGATATTTGTATCAGGTTGAGATACTACAATGAAGGGCTCTCTGTTCCAACGGTTTGCCAGCTTTTGTCTACTTTTTGTATGTATGTTCGTGAGGAGAACTCTATCTCCCTTCTTCAAAACTGAATTTCTCCCCTTTAAATCGTACTTGGTTTTATGTCTCCTGCTAGCTTTCTCTGCAACTTTTGCAGCTGTCTTGTAAGCATACTGTAATCTCTTTTCTAACTGACTAGCATACGATTCGTGACTCTTACCTTGAGATACGTCTCTATCAACGCCTAGAAAAGCATCAATCAGGAGACGAGGATGCCACCCAAACATTACAAAATGAGGGCTGTATCCCGTACTCACGTGCTTTGTGGCATTATAGGCATGTACTAAAGGCGGCGCGTAACTCTTCCAATCTGACTTATGTTCGTCGTTCAAGGTTCCAAGCATGCTTAAAAGTGTGGAGTTAAACCTTTCGCACTGATCGTGTCCAATTGGGTGAACTGGAGTTGTCCTTGTTTTCTTCATACGGGCAATTTTAAATATTTCACTAATGACTCTCGATCGCTAAGTATACGTGCAGGAAAGGAATAATGCTGAATGAAGAACTCCCAAAGGTATCTAGCAGTAGTCTGGGCCGTCTGATTCCGTGTTGGAATTACCTGGGCATACCTTGTAAAATGATCAGTTATCACTAGTATATTTTCATAACCTCCCTTTAATTGTTTTAAACAGAGAAAATATATACAAATCATCTCCAATGGTTGACTTGTCTCTATACTTACTAGTTCAGCAAATCTACTACTCTTAGTTTTCATTAGTATACAATTTGGGCAAGTCGCCACCTTACCTTCTACGTCCTTATTCATATCAGGCCAATAAAATCTGGAATATACAAGAAATAGAGTACGATCTCTGCCTTGGTGACCAGCATCGTCATGTAAACCTCTCAAAGCAATATCCCTGTAAGCAGCTCGTAAAATAAGCTAATATATAGTCTCATGGTTGAGTTTACTTACCCTATAGAGGACTTCTTTCTTTATTACTAATTTATCCCAGCCGTAAAGTTACATGCGTGTACCTAAATGTTGCTTATCAATTTCTCTCTTCGTAGGTTTATATCCTGCTCTTTTTAATTCAAGTGCCCTCGCTTTATCTTGATCTTTCTTCTGTTCTACCACCCAAGAAATGTCTGAAAAGGCATCTAGGTCGGGGTCATCCTTATCGACTATACCTTCCAGAGTTTGAGACATAAAATGCTGCCAGTGGGTGGATAGCTCGACGAAACTAAAATAGCATCGCATATAGCTTTAACAGCATCGCTAAATAATTCCTGATGGTCATAACCAATCCTTGACAAACTGTCAGTGTCAACGTTCGACTTATCATTCCTATAAACCAAACTGAAATCATAATCTGCTAATTCTGCTTTCCATCTCTGTGATGTAGCGTCTAATTTGGCTTTACCCAAGACATAAATAGGCGGATTTTTATCCGTGCGGACTTCAAACTTATTTCCATAAACTTTTTAAGATAGTCTCGAAATTTATCAGTAACCGCCCATTTCAAAGTCAGAAACTCTCGTTTATGGACCGGATAAAATTTCTCCGCAGCACGTAGCGCTCTACTAGCATATGCTATCTCCCTTTCGATACCATTCTGGAGTTGATAAAGTATGGCGCCTAACCCATCACCACTGGCGTCTATATTCAAAATGAATGGTATACTATAATCGGCAAAAAGCCAGAATAGGGGGACTAGTCAATACCTCTATCAACTTTTCTTTGGCAGCTTGCTGTTCATCGCCCCATTTTCACTTCGTTGGCTTGGGTTTATTCTTCTTCTTCTTAGATTTCTATTTCTTGTTTGTTTGGTGTCCTACCAGAAGATCATTTAGTGGTCTTACTATTTTAGCATAATCTCGTACGAACTTCCTGTAATAGGATGTGAAAAATCCCTCTGACATTCTTTATTTTTGGCCAGTTTCGTACCGCTTTTACCTTTTCTTGGTCTGTTTTAATTCCCTCTTCAGAGACAATAAAGCCCAGGTATTTAATTTCTCTCCTAAAGAACTCACACTTTCTTCCTTTTAGTTTTAGGCCATGCTTCTTTAATCTACAGGAGATAGACTCTAGTCTTTTCATATGCTCTTCAGTTGTCTTAGAAAAAAATCACTATATTATCCAAATATATTAGGCATTCTCTCAGATGTATCTCACCCATGCATCTCTCCATGAGACGCTGAAATGTCGCACAAGCATTGGTTAACCAAAAAGCTAGCCTGTTACACTCATAAAAACCGAGAGTACCGAGACTTATGCAGTCTTATAACGATCAGATTCTTTAGGGTTACACTGCCAATAGGTCGACCTAAGGTCAATTTTACTAAAATACTTACTTCCGGAAGACAATCTAGTGTCTCATCTATGAAGGGAAGACTTTGGGCATCCCGAATAGTCTTCTGTTCAATTTCCTAAAATCAAGACAGAATCGAAGACTTCCGTCTGGTTTCCTCACAAGTACAACATTGGAAGAGTAGGGACTAGAAGATTCTCTTATGGCCCCTGCTTCCAACATTTCCTTCAAATGTTCGCGCACCTCCTCGTGCAATGACGGTGGTATGCGTCGATATGGTTCCTTAAAAAGGAGTGTTGTCTGTTAATTTGTTCGCATGTTGCATTAATGTAGTGAACCCTAGATCTGTTGGTCCTGTAGAAAAGATCGACTTCCACTTAGTTAAGAAACCTTTTAATTGTACCTTTGTACTGTCAAGGCCTCCTTGACGTTAATACCAAGTTCTTCAAGACTCTCCTTACCTTCATTAATTGTCTCACTATCTGACAATGTATGTTCATCAAAACCATCACGTACAACAGTAACTCTACTTAACTCACAATGGACTGTTTTATGTTTGATACAAATCCTAACTGGTACCCTCTGTTTACCGCTAACTTTGACTGATACTACTCTGGGACAGACAACTACCTGATCTGATAACTCACTCAAAATAGAGCGGTTCTCGGTTACTAAAGTCTCAGTATTTGCGTCACCTTTTAGCTTTACTATTCCCGATATGGTCATTACTGATGAAGAAAACAGTTTAAACGGGTGTCTATTGGAAGAACGCACCACTCTGGAACTGTTATCCTGTATAGACGAAAAGACAACATCCCACTGTTTTGGTATCGAAATATCATCATCAAGACAGTGTACTAACTCCATATCTAACCGTAAAATGTTTGTACCAACTATAACCGGGACTTTCTCTGTATAATCAGACATAGGTTCAACCAACATAGGAACATAGAAGGACTCGACTTGAAGAAAAGGTATCTGGACCTCGACCTCATCATAACCAATATACGGCAGTTTCGAACCACCAGCAACACTGGCTGATAACTCAAATTCATCCAAATCTTAACTACGGGGACAGGTTTCATTAACTTCAAAACATGATCAGAAACTGTTGTAATCATCGAACCACTATCAATCAAAGCTTTACACTTCATCGAATTAACCTGTATAATTGATTGATTCTCCATACTTACCATTCTATCTAACAAAGATTTAGTCTTAATTAAGTCTGATTTAAATAAAGGGCTATACTTTTATTAAATGCATCTAACTTCTGTATAAGATCACTCATATCTGATGCAGCAGTAACTGGTTGATGTGTGACAGTAGCTGTAGGCTTAGAAGCGACTGAAATCTGAAGCTCTAGTTCAATTGCTCTTACCTCTTTCCTTAATTCATCAAAGTTTTTGATAGTGTCATTTTTGTATCTGGTATCATGTTTCAATACAGAATCCCTGATACCTGACCAAAACTTTGTTCTCAAAATATCATCTCTAACTTCTGAAGTTAATTTACCTTTATCATATGCTCTCTGTAGTATACCCTCTAATTTCATACCGTAATCGGCCACTTATTGGCTCTCTTCCTGCTTCTCAGTATAAAATGACTGTAAAGGTGTCTCATTTGAATAAACATTTCCGTTAATGCCTTCTAATTTTTTCCAGAATCTTATGTGGAGTAGCACACTCAGGAAGAGTAAGCAGGGTATTGCGGGCTTGATTTTTCAAAGAATTTCTCATACACTGTACTATGATTAACTCCGGGTACAAGTTTTCTCGGAGCAAACATTAAACTTCAAATTTCCACACGTCAAATGAAGCTTCACTCTTTGCATTCCCAGAGAAAAACGGTATCCGTGGTCTTGTGTACGTTGGTGTATTACTAGAAACGTCATGAGTGTGTGATTTCCCAAATCAAAACTAACTTTTGGTTTCACCTGATCATTTAGACCTGATAGTATTTTCTAAAAGGGGGAGGGGTGGTGGTCTAGACGGAAACTTATCAGTAGGTGGCTTCGGTGTACTAGAAGTATACCCTGTCGGTATTTTCCCAAAATCCGACCCTTCTTTCTTAATCAACGGTTTACCATAAGATATTAAGTCATACTCCTTATTAGTAAGCACTTTATATTTACCATGTTTAGACAAAAATGCTATCTTTTTTTCAATATCAGTCTCTGTCATATTAGGGTCATGACCTATAATATTACCCTCAGCTTCGGTACCAGATGTGTTTCCATCAGCCATAATCAAAGCAGAATACTCAATGTATAAAACGGGACACAATACAAAACATAAAAAGACACATATGATAGACAAGACAAATAATGAAAAGGATGATGATGAAAATGTCAACTTACCGTCAAATGATCTAACGTGCATGTGAAATCTGACACTGCAAGGACCAGGTGTTCATGCAACAATGCACACAAAAATGCAAACTGAAAAATATAAGTAATAAGATAAACTATGACATCTTAAAAATAAATAAAAGTAATACTCAACAAGATAAAGAATATATAATACTTGTAATCAAATATTTCTAGCAATTAATGTTAATTATTATGATTGTTATTCTTAAATTATTTAAATATCAGTTCCAATCTAATAAAATACTGTCTGGGTTCAAAATTAATACACTATTGTTTACTTCGTTGATTTAAAAACCAGTAGAATCCAACGCGGAATGTGTAATGAAATTGACATCTGTGATGACTATAAACACACAACGAAAATATGTACTATGTAATTTTTTCAACTGGAACGCAACACAATATATATGAATGAATCTATTTTCCTTTTGTTATCGGTGTAAAATTAAACATTCACCAAATCAATACACTTCGTTGGTATGCGCAAAATATGAATATTTTCTTAACATTCATTACCAATATGCCTTTACATGTTTCCAACTCAACTCCGGCAATTGTTTACAACTTTTTCACACTATATACCTCAACAGTGCTGTATACCTTTGGATCATCGTGCCGCCGAGTAGATATCTAGATGAACTGTTATCCAAATAAATTCAAGAACGGAAAGATTCTTCAACAACTCTTATTTAAGAAAAACCGTGGCACCCAAAACTATGTCATCTCTCACTCTGAAGACTCCATTTGTCACAGTGAACTGGACATACACCAAATTATCGTTATGGCAAATATCAGACAGTGACTTTGGTACCACTTTTATTAACTGCAAATATATATGTATATCAACATATACAAATCTTTCAACAAATTCGGAAAACAATAACATTCATTCATAACCTAAATATAAAACCAAGAACTAAATAGAGACAAGAACTAACGAACTAATGAATTCGACAAAGCACTTCAAAATAACGCCGTAAACTAATACTGCAAATAAGACAATTTATAGCTGTAGTTCAGTGATTTTGAACTTTACTAGAAAACTATGTAAAAAGTACGGAAAATCCGTATTGTATCTTATTATAGATTTTTACGATAAAACTATCATAATATTTCCGTATAACTTTTAATGAATGAAATTCTATCGAGAAACTGTAAATAAAACTTTTCAAATAACAAGATTAACAAACCTGCAAATATTGTTTTAACATTTAAGCATCCACTCAAAAAGGCGTTTATTCAGTTAATGAAATACTAAATATCTATCTATATATATATATATA
Source organism: Mytilus galloprovincialis (assembly GCF_965363235.1). Lineage (NCBI taxonomy): Eukaryota > Metazoa > Mollusca > Bivalvia > Mytilida > Mytilidae > Mytilus > Mytilus galloprovincialis. The sequence goes on along the minus strand of NC_134842.1, from coordinate 40,564,410 downwards.
TATATATATATATATATATATATATATATATAAGGCGTACATTTATTTTCCCGCGTGCGTGCAATCATATTTTATTCTATCTAAATTATTCAGGTGTAGGGTAGTGACGTGTATCTGAAATTGTGCAGCGACGTGTATTAGAAATGTCGTCAGTCTCAGTCAAGCGTCATAATGAGATGATGAGTATGATGAAACAGAAAATGGAATGAATGAAATAGATGAACTGATGAATGACAAATCAAACATTCAATTATAGACATAAATACGACGGTGACATATACCTAATACAGTTGACCTATTACTTATGGTGTCTGAGAAATCGACATAAGCACGAAATGTAACTGATTCATGAAATTGAGTCAAGGTTAGGCAATCATTGTCTGACAGACATGTATACCTTGCAATATATCTTTATACCAAATATAGTTGTGCTATTACTCATAATTTCTAAAAAAAAAAAAAAGAAAATTGAAAAAAAAAATGTCAGACGGAAACTTCAGAACATGAGGCATATGTAAACAAGATATGAAGCATCCAGGTCTTGTTCCTATTGAAATATGAAGCTTCGTAAAAAGAGCTAACCCATTCAACACCGCATACGCATCCCTATGTTCACATTCACTGACATTCGTTGCAGGAGAGACGAAAAGGATAACAGGAAACATTGTACAGTACATGTACAACAGTCAAAACTCTCCCGAAACTAAGACATACAAAGACAGAAAGAAACAACGAAAAATACATGGTCCATATAGCCTGATTTGGTGCAGGTAATAAATCAGATGTGATTAAACCAGTTTTACGTGCGCACAACCTCCCCATCTGCCTATCTAGATCATAAGTCATAAAGGTAAAACACACAATAAAAAAACCGACACAGTCCAACTATCAAAAGGATGACCCCTAACTTGAACAAGGAAATAAAATACGGCACAAAATTTGAAAACCAAATTGTGCTTCCTACTACAGGAAGCTAACAACAACTGTTGGTTAAGTGCTGCCGTTCAAAAAGAAAGAAAAATCAGAAACAACATATGTTTATCGATTACATATTTTAAAAATCAAAATATACATGTATCTTAAGCCATCGACAGTTGTGATATTATATGTAAATATATATTTATTTATAGGACATAGACTTTACAACTTGGATGTTACTGCTGGAAAGTCTTTGTCAGGAATGAGTTTGTGCGATCATTACAAAGGAAGGGCTACAAATGGGGAACTTGTCATTCTTGTCTGTAGGCAGCCAATTGAGGCTCGCTATGTCAAACTACAGATTATGGAGGAGAATTCTGCAGATAACTATCTGCAGTTAGCTGCGGTCGAAGTATATGAATGACTCCGTCTTTTAAAAAAGGAAATGTTATTGCAGAATACGTCATATATGTGAAGTCTGTGCCATTTAATCTCTTAAGTATTGCCAAAGTAAATGAAAATAATACTTTATAAATTTCGTGCCTCCGAAGCGCTTTTCTGGATTTACCTTCTTCGGAGACGCTTCAAACCCAAGAATTTGAAAGCTAGGGATATATAAATACAAAAAAAACGTTAGGATCTTGATGACCAAAAGGGACATAAAAAAAGCCAAATTCAGCGAAGGTCAACTTTGCCAGAGGGAGTTGGAACCTTGGTTTCTTAGAAATTTCTTAATTTAATTCAACGGGGAATTTTAGAAAAATACTTTATAATCCATGTGAGTACTGAAGTACGGACTACTGGGTTGCTTATACCATTGGGGACTAATAGTTCACCAATCAATTTACTCTGACAAGAAACTTGGTATATGTCCTTCCACTAAAACCATTGTGACGCGGCGTGAGTAAGGGCAATATTAAGTATTTTCCGTATTAAAAAAATATAAGACATCTCCGAAAGGATGACCTTGATATTGAGGTTTGACTGTATGTAAAATGTTGTTCTTTTAACATGCTTTGACCTACATAAAAATTTCATTACTGTAATGAACTGCTTTCTTTTAAGCTTACTTAATAAACTTACCTTTTTCAAACAGCTGCTTTATTTTTCTTCATCGTCTATTGTTACCTTTCCCTACAACAATGATTAAAATTGTGAAGGGAATAAACACTACCTGTGAACTTACGCAATCTTTTAGATATCTTTATCAGACGAGCTTATCTGTCTATTAAGTATTTTTTAATGAACGACTATCTTCCTGCGCTATTAAATACAGGGAGAGAAAATAGAAATTGCACTATATGAGATACATTAATTTTTGGAGAATTTCTGAAACAAAGTGTAATGCAAAAGTGTACTAGTATAAAAATTGATAACATACACTTGCCATACATTTTGGTTTTAAAGAATACGATTGATAAAAGTTTGTTTTTACATATATTTTAAAGTTGGCATGCCTTTTGATATTTTATTGTCAACGGGAGCACTCTGTTTTGATACATTTGTATTCGTAAGCTAACATTTGAACAGGGGCTAGTCACACTTAAACAGTGCCTTAGTTGGAGACGCGGTATTCCATCCAATCTTAGATGTTAACCAATTCCAAATGAGTTTAATAAAAGTTTGTTTTTACATATATTTTAAAAGTTGGCATGCCTTTTGATATTTTATTGTCAACGGAAGCACTCCGTTTGTTTTGATACATTTGTATTCGAAAGCTAAAATTTGAACAGGGGCAAGTCACACTTAAACAGTGCCTTAGTTGGAGACTCGGTACTCCATCCAATCTTAGATGTTAGCCAATACCAAATGAGTTTAATAAAATTTCATGTACATGTAGGTTCCATAAAACAGCAAGGTAAATATCATGAATTTCATATTACATATGGTAAATGGGCAGAAGGTCATCAAATTGTCAGAGAAAAAACACATTTGTACGTGTTTCCTAGCAGTTGACAGTGTCTTGTTGTGTATATATCTGCAGTGCAATTTGACAGGTAACTTTGTTCATGTTGTTTTCCAATCAACTTTTGTCTACAGTGGCCAAGCTGGGGATTTAAAAAAGTTTTCCATCTAAAGCCCCAAACCGGCCATAATATAAAAGATTAAGATATTGGCAACATGAACATTTTCGAAATAGGTTATCCAAAGGCCCGAAATATCGTGAGTCTAAATTGGAAACACAACTTCAAAACTCTGATGGATTTAGATTTAAGATTGTGCCAGGTAATGGGCTAAACGCGAAAAAAGAAGACATGAATACTCTTTCCGAATGGGTCAAGGCAGTGGGTTCGTTGATACAAATTAGAATTAAAAAACTAAATGGGTATATGAATAAACATGCTATATCGATATTGAAAGACCCAAATGTTGCTGAGCACCTGTCATACCACTATTAAATGAATTTTGGTCTAAAAAGGTCATTTTGATCTTAACATCATCCGAACAATAAATTATTAAGTCATGTTCAACCTTTCAGTCAACTTTCAGACTTATCCACTGCGGTGAATTCAGTACTGTTTAGACAATTCCCTTGCAGTCAATTCAGTACTGTTCAGTGGATTTTAGACAATTCAGTATAATGCTGATCAATTGATGTGTACAGGTAAAACAGTGTGAACATAGACTGAACTGGTCTTAATTGAATGTAAGCGAATATTGTTCAGATAAAATAACCGTTTCAGATCAAAATTGGTTTTCTAGAGTACCTCGATGACAATATATTGTTGTTCCCACAGATAAATCCCCAAACAACATCGTTTTATTGTGTAAATCAAATTACATCAACTGCTTGATAAAGGATTAAGGTATTGGCAATTGACTTAAAAACTCAACACATACCATCACGACACTACCAAAGAGGAAATCCTGAATAATCATAGGTCTGTTCTATGTTTTTTATTTGGGAATTTCAACCAAAGATGAAGAGATGGATCTTCCTTTTCTTTATTGGATATATAAATTACATAAGTGTCCTTACAGGCAAGCTACATTGCTGGGCTTCAGAGATATTGTGAAACTACCTACTCTAGGGGCGGTGTGAATCAGATGTGGATACTTAAAAAATCATAAATCTGTTAGAGTAAATACAATCTTAGTCCCATTCCTCTTGCAACAGTATAAAAACATTTGACTTTTCTACCCTTTACAAAAGTATTCCTCATTCCAAACTTTAAGACAAATTTAAAGAATTGTCTTACTTTGTTTCATAAAAAAAAATTGACCAACGTAAATACAAATATCTTGTTTTAGATAGAGACAAATAAAACTTTGTTAAAAATCACTTCGATTCCAACAAAAGTTACTCTGAAACTGACATTATCAAGATGCTTGATTTATTAATTGACAACATATTTGTTACGTTTTGGGACGTGTTTTTCAACAAACATTCATGGGAACAAACTGTGCTCCTCTTCTTGCCGACTTGTTCCATTATTTATATGAAGCAGACTTCATACAGGAGCTTCCTATGACTAATTAAAAGAAGCTTTCGTTATCCTTTCACTTCACGTTCCGCTATATAGTTATCAAAGGTACCAGGACTACCAAGTTTTTTAAAACAGGAAATTTATAAAAATGACCATATAATTGATATTCATGTCAACACCGAAGTGCTGACTACTGGACTGGTGATACCTTCGGGGACGAAACGTCCACCAGCAGTGGCATCGACCCAGTGGTGTGAATAGTTATCAAAGGTACCAGGATTATAATTTAATACGCCAGACGCGCGTTTCGTCTACATAATACTCATCAGTGACGCTCATATTAAAACAGTTAAAAAGCCAAACATATACAAAGTTGAAGAGCATTGAGGACCCAAAATTCCAAAACGTTGTGCCAAATACGGCTATGGTCATCTACTCCTGGGGTAAGAAAATCCTTAGTTTTTCGATAGATGAGTTTTTCTCACAAAATAAAAGTTTGGTGACTATGTTGAACTCACCTATCCCATCGAACTGGATATAAGGGATACAACAGATACAGTTAAGCCTGCCTCATACTAGAATATTGAGTAACATCTAGAAATTGACAACGAGGGTGGGTTGAGAACAAAACTTTACGACAAAAGAGATGATTTCAGCTTCCCAATTGTAAATTTTCTATTTGTATGTAGCAACATTCCAACAACGCCTGCAAATGGAGTATATATTTCCAGTTGATTCGATATTCCAGAGCTTGCATTTCTTATCATGATTTCCTTGATAGAAGGTTGCTGCTGACAAAGAAGCTATCAAACCAAGGGTTCCAAGTGGTGAAGTTGAGGTCATCCCTTCGAAAATTTTACGGACTCCATCATGAGTTGGTTGACCGTTATGGAATATCTGTTTCACAGATGACGACGAATATGTTATAATTGTCGTTACCATAATCCCGTCCTCTTTTCCTCGAATCTTTTTGATTAGACTCATCACCGAGTTTGTACTTACATGAGCAACATGACGGGTGCCACATGTGCAGCAGGGTCTGCTTACCCTTCCGGAACCCCTGAGATCACCTCCGGTTTTGGTTGGGTTCGTGTTGCTCAGTCTTTAGTATTTTATTTTTTTACTATTGTTTGCCTTTCGTCGTTTTTTGCTTTTATTTCATGGCGTTTTCAGTTGGTCATCGACCTTATGAGTTTGAATATCCCTTTGGTATCTTCCGCCTCTCTTTTGTTGATGAACTACTTAGACCACTCGGCCAAGCTGCCCCTGATATTGATATTGATCGAAAGGTATCAGACAGCATATCACATGTCTCAGAACTATAGACAAAACTTTGATGTCAGAACGCTATTTTTTTTCAGTAAAACAAAATAGTGGACCACGTTTGTTTTTTTCACAAGTCTCGTGAAGTCACGAGGACAAGATATCAGTTTGACTGGTCCTTAATAAAAGTTACATTTCTCTATGTAATTATAGTAGTCTCAACTTACAACCTCATCACAATAGCGTTTTAGAAACAGTAGAAACACAATGCATCGATGTTTAGAAACATGCCAAATGCAGCTATTTGTTTTTTGCACATTCCAAATCTGTAAAACCAACTTTATTCTAAAGATTTGTTACGTCTCAACACATGAAACTCGATATAGAATTAAGTTATCCAATATAAGCAACAAAGCCGGGTGAATATCGGAGCATGGACTCTTGGCAAATGTCTACCCTAGTCAGCAGCAGTGCTTCCGGATAGTTGGTAGTTAATGAAAATTGCCAAAGGAGGCGTTATGAAATATATAGAATAATGACATTTTTGTTTTTGATACTGACTTTATCAGCAAGAATATTAAACGAGTCTGCCAGGCGAGCTGATATTCGAGCTGATGAAGTCAGTATAAATAAATGCCATTATAATTTTTATCGGCAATTTGTCTTAACAATATTGAAAATATGAAATAAAATGAAATATTTGGTAAAACTATTTTTACGCGTACAAAATGTTGTGATAGTTGTTCGATTGTGTGAATAAAGTTTCGTGCATTATTAATCTATCAAATGATAATTTTCAGATATCAGTTTGGTATTTTTTAGTCTTGTTTTATACATATTTGCTTCAGGATTTCAAAGTTCTTGTCAATGATGAAAGGCTAGAAGTATTTTTATACTTTTTAATCGTGAAATGGCAGCTTTTTTTAGAACATCCTTGCTTCGTCAAATCACAATGGTGCCTTTCTATTCTAACGTATGTTAAAGGTCCGCTTCGAAGTATAAAAGTTCTGAATGGTCCTGCAAGAAATCATTTAATGGATCAATAATTAAAATTAAAAAATAATTCTTGCATGTCATGTTCTGTTCTTATTTTAACATTCCACTAGTCGGTTTTAAGATATTGACAAATATAATGGCTCCCCCATGTTAAAAAATGATATAGACCATGAATTGCAAGCATTGTTTTTTTTTTTTAATTTTACTTATTTGTTCATTAAATGTTGATGAAAATTACAGAAGTTAGATTTAATTGAACCTTAGGGCAAATATTGACTCTTTGTGAATTTATTTCAAATGGACAAGAAGGCAATACCGGCAAAATAAAGAGTAAATTGGACGGACTTAATCAATACATTTGCCATTCAAAATATACCACGAGAAAGAACAACAGATTATATATATCGTCATCACCAAAATTCTGTCAAAAATCTTTTACGTCAGGAAACCCAAAGTATAGATAAAGGGACTAAGAGAGAAAAATAAATAGAAGCAGTGATCACAGTAGCATCTCTTAAAATATAAACAGTAATATATTGCTATTGATAAAAAAAATTAACTTTTGTCACAGCGCTGAATTTGAAGACTAAATACAAATATGTCTTATGATAACACATGACAAGCTTTCAAGGATAATCATGCCTCAGGTTAAAGGTTTAAATTCTAACTTTTTTCTTTTAGTTTCAAATAAAAACCAACAAAGAAAAAAATATTCTATTTAACGCAAAGTGTGAAAGAATTGTAAGAGAAAAGTCAAACAAACATGACATTAGTTTAAGATCTGAAAAATCTATTTTTAGATACATTCAAAACGGAAACCTTTCTCTTTTATTTCGCGGACATCTTTTATTTAAAAAATAACAATGTTGTATTCAGCTGGAATCTAGAGGCAATACATCATTGCTTACGATATGAATCACTATCAAAGTTACCAGGCTGATAATATGATAAAACTGAGATTCACACAGAATATACCGTTTCACTAAGCGAATTGATATGTGCTATTTCATAAAATCAATTATTGGCTAATTATTATCAATTACTTATATCAATAATGACCGTTCTTACAAATTCAAATAACGTAAACAATGGATTTCAGATGCCTTTTTTAATTGCCTTATAAAAAATGTTTTATAGTAATATCTGAAATCTAAATCTAATTTCAAGCATCAGGCTCAATACCTTTTTGATCGGGGAAGTGACTATAGCTTGAATGAGAACAAGATGCAATCACACGTCGTAAAAACATTGAACATGTGTTGAAAATTAAGTAGCATTATATTTGAAGAAAAAGCAATTAGAGCAAAACCAACACTTACATGGATTAGTTATTTGCCGAAAACATACACATTAATAACAAAGAAACTAAATATTGTTTTGTTAGAATATCTACATATTGTGAAAATATTGTACATTGAAATTGTTAATCATATTCCACTTACAAACAACAAAGTGAAAAGAAAGTTACTATATAAAGAACGAGTACACTGTTCGGTTATATGTGATATATTTGAATCACCAGCACAAAGAAGTGATGACTGGTGTTAAATGTCCTGAATTCTTTTCTTTCCCTGTAAAACACAAAACAATTAGATAGAATATCTAAGTATCATCCAATGTTCTATTTTAAATTTTTACAAAATGTTTAAATGTAATCATATTCACTAACTAAACAATTGTTTTTCTGATTTAATCTTTAGTTAACAATATTTAGTATGCATTATGAATATGAACGATTTAGTCTGGTTTAAAGTTTGATAACATTTTCTTATATTTTTACAAAACAATATTGTACCACATTTTGGTATCCATGATCAACTTAACATGGATTATCTATAATCTATTCAGTAAATTAATTTAACTCTTTTTGGTTTTTACATCAAACCTGAAAAGACTGAAACCTAAAGCATATAGTCTTGTTACGATTTGAAAGTATTTTGTAGATATTTTCTTGTTGTTGACACAGTACTGTTCATGCATTTCCTAGCAGGCAATCAAGAAGTGTTCCCTATACTTTAGACCCATAAGTGTTGCGTTGTGTTTATAGGTAAAACTACTGAAATGACTGAACAAAGACTGAACAAGTCGTATGTAATCAAAACAAAAAATAGCTTGATAACTCAACAATAGAGTCAAAATATACCGACTGAAGATTATCAATCGACAGTAAACTGGCAACGCCATAGCAAAACAAGAAAAAAATGTAAAAAAAAAACAACAGTACACAATATGAGACAAATACAATGTTTGTTGTCGTCGTTCCTTGTTAAATATCTGTTTGATTTTGTTCTGATTGAGATCGTGACATGAAGTGACTGCGGTACCCTTATTTTGACAGTTTCATCTAGTGTAACTGTTTTCTTCACGCATCGTTGTCAATATAGTGGAATTCGATGAGACTGTCATACAAATGAGATGTTGAGCGCCATGGAACCAGGTTCAATCTACTAGTTTCTACATACCTGAATGCCGGTACCAGGTCAGGAATATTGTAGTTGTTGTCCATTCGTTTGACGTGATTAAAGTTTTTCATTTTTTGATTTTGCTATTTGGTTAGGGACTTTCCAATTTGAATTTTCCTCGGAGTTTAGAATTTTATGGATTTTATTTTTTTTATACATGTTTGTCGAAAACGAACAAGTAATGTCACAGCAACAACAAAAACTAAAGACGGTTCGTTTTATGAAGTTTTTAAGTTAATTTGTATTGTATTGGAGACTATTGTTTGTCTTTCTTGACAAGTGCCTTGACGACCAATTCTTGACTGTGTTAAATGTGTCTCAATCAGTCATGACATATTCTTGACTTTCTTGGTACTGTCTGAATATGACTTGACATATTCTTGACATTCTAAGTAGTGTCTGAATATGCCTTGACAGTCATAGAGCTGTCTGAATACAAATGTATACAAGTGTCTTGACACATATTTGACATTCTTAAACATCTGTGGACACTATCTCAACAGTATAAATTGAACAAACACATTCTTCCCTGTTTATGATTTTCTATTGCTGTTACTATATGCTTATTTTTATTAATCGTTAAAACTAAACTTTGAACAATCAAGGATTATTTTTGTATAATAAAATACCCTTTGGGTACACCTAAGTAGAAATACCCGAATTACCCCCAATTTAGTTGTATTTTGATTTATTTTTTATTTAACTTTTAATAAATTGTTTTCACCTGGAATATATGTCACAGCTACTGACAAACAGCATTTATATTTTTTGCCGTTCGAAAAACTGGCAGTCAAATTTGCTTTACTAAAATGGGTTACTTGAGGCATGTTACATTTAGAAATTGACAATGAGGGTCGGTTGATAACAAAACTTTACGACAAAAGAGGTGATTTCAGCTTTCCAATTGTGAACTTTCCATTTCCAAGTAGCAACATTCCAGCAGCAACTGCATACGAGGTATATATCTCCCAATTGATACAATTTTTCCGTGCTTGTATTTCCTATGATGATTTTCGTGATAGAGGGTTGCTGCTCATAAGGACGCTATTAAACCAAGAGTTCCAAACGGTGGAGTTGAAATCATCCCTTCGTAAATTTTACGGACGCCATCACGAGTTAGTAGACCGTTATGGAATAAGCGTTTCACTACAACCCCTTCTCTGTAATGAATGTGACCTACCGATTAAGACTATTTACTGGATATGTTATAACATGAGCTACACGACGGGTGCTACATGTGGAGCAGAATTTGCTTACCCTTCTAAACACCTGAGATCACCCCTGATTTTTAGAGGGGTTGGTGTTGCTTATTCTTTAGTTTTCGATGCTGTGTCATGTGCATATTGTTTGTCTGTTATACTTTTTCATGTTTAGCCAGACGTTGTCAGTTTATTTTCGATTTATGAGTTTGAATGTCCCTCTGGTGTATTTTGTTACTCTTTTCAAAATGTGATTATCGTTTGGACCCTACAATTCATTTTGGGCATGTGTGGCTAAAAAAAGGAAAAGGGGGGGGGGGGGGGGCTTTCGTTTGGGACAAAGAATTTGTTCCCATCTAGATTCTAAATCTTATTAATTTTTTTAGAACAACCAAAAACATGTTTTTTTTTCAAAATTGAGTGTTGAATTTCATAATATTTATTCACAACTAAATCTTTGTATAATTCCTTCCTGATTTTATTTCTCAAGATTTCTTCAAACAAAATAAATGTTAAGATCTATATTATGCATGTCTGTTTAAGATCCATTTCATAGGACCAAATCATTGATGGAATCCTTTATATATATACAGTTTTCTATTATTCCTGCAGAAGATAATAATTTGTTAATGTTTAAATATTTCACTTCATAATTTTGATGAAGAAAATCGTTTTTAATTCATTATTTAAATGATAATTTTCATTTTCATCTATCAACAAATTTTTCATATTGCAGTGATTCGGTCAGTCAATTGAATTTGGTCAGTTGCATGGCTGATTACAGGTAAACCAGTAATTTCCAATATGACAGTTGCGTGTACCATGGGGTGTGGAATACTTTACTTTTATGGGGAACATCCTTTCCACGTGTAAGACTTCATATATATTGCAAAAGATGAAATTACACAAATTGTCAATCAAGAAGAATTAGGATACAATTTTTTTTATTAGAATACTTTGCTATTTATGAAAAACACATTTTGGTAAAATAATTGTTTACCTTTAACATTTAATATGATGCATGTAAAAGGAAATATGTCTACAGTGTCATTGGTTTTAATCATTTAGAAATTATTTATCAGAATCAGGAATGCACATTTTCATTTATTTAAAAACCTACATTTAAATTGTTTTATATCAGCATATCCACATTTAAATTGTTTTATATCAGCATATCCACATCTAAATAGTTAATATGTTAGATTTCATATCTATATTTGTTCGGTTATAATTATTTATATACAAAAAAAATTCAATTATTTTTTATGTCCAAGTTTTGTTTTTGTTGTAACAATTGTAACAACAGTACAGCATATAAAGAAAAATAAAGATACATTAGATGTATGTTTCATTGTAATACTTTATTCTGATTGGCTAACTGCACATCACGTGTTATTCCTTCAGCAATTGCATTACTCAATAAAACTTATTATTCATGATAACACGCGGTCCCACAATAAAGTGCACAGGTGAATTAAATAAAAAAATATAAAATTCGTGTTTCATTATCATAGCTAAACAAATGTACTTATAAGTATTGAATGCTTCTTTTTGTAACTTCATAAGGTTGTAAAAGCGTTGACCGTGAGCACATTTTTAGAATGAAGCGCTTCTGAGCTTCATACAGATGCACTTCGGTGAACGCTTTTACACCCCAATGAAGTTACAAAAATCATTCAATTTTTAAATAAAGATACATTAAAGTTATATTATGTTTTTCGGTAATGATTTGTAAAACTGAGAATTGTCAAGTAAATTTAAGACACAATTCAAAATGTTCAGAATATGTCAAGCCATACTGAGAAAAAACAACAATGTCAAGAATCTCTTCACATATTTAAAGACAGTATTCAAATGTCAAGAATTTGTCAAGACCATACTCAGAATGTCGAGAAATAAATTTCATACATATTTAATGTAAATGAGAATTGGTCAAGAAAAATCAAGACACAAGTCATACTTTTGGAGAATATCGAGTAAGATTCATGCAAATTAAGACAAAAAAGGGTCTTTTTGTTGTGTGAACTATGTATATCAGATTGATTTAGTCGACCCCTCAATTGTTTTTGTTACGAAATATAGTTTATTATTTTGAAACAAATATCCTTATATATCTTTTTCGATCTATTCTCCGACCTTTCCTGTTCCTATTATATTTGTATCTTTATAATTCCCTGCAAACGAATTACCAACGTTCCTGTTGTCGTTTGCCTTGTTACCATTTCCGTTGTTTCCACTTCCAAGAATCCAGCCAAGTTCCCTTCCAAGAATTTTGCCAAGTTTCCTGCCAAGCCCTCTGACATTTTCTATTCCTCCTACTTTTGTATCTTTATTATTTTCTGCATATGAATTACGAACGTTGCTGTTATCGTTTGCATTTTTACCATTTCCTTTGTTTCCACTTCCTAGTATCAAGCCAAGTTTCTTTCCAAGAATCAAGCCAAGTTTCCTTCCAAAAATCTGGCCAAGTTTCCTTCCAAGACCTATGGCATTTCCTATTCTTCCTTCTTGTGTATCTTTATTTTTTTCTTCATACGAATTACCAATATCGCTAGTGTCATTTGCCTTGTTACCATTTTCGTTGTTTCCATTTCCAAGAATCCAGCCAAGTTGCCTTCCTAGAATCTTGCCAAGTTTCCTTCCAAAGCCCCTGGCATTTCCTATTCTTTCTATTTTTGTATCTTTATTATTTTTTGCATACGAGTGACCAATGCTGCTGTTGTCGCATGTATTATTAAAATTTCCGTTGTTTCCACTATTAAGATTCCAGTCACATTTACTTCCAAGGCCTTTGATATTTTCTATTTCGCCGACATGTGTTTCTTTGTTATTTTCTTTATTTGAATTACCAACGTTGCTGTTGTCGTTTCCATTGTTATCATTTCCGTTGTTTCCACTTCCAAGGTTCCAGTCACATTTCCTTCCAACGTCTCCGACATTTCCTATATCTCCTACTTTTGTTTTTTTATTATTTTCTGTATTCGAATTACCAACGTTGCTGTTGCCGTTTCCATTGTTATCATTTCTGTTGTTTCCACTTCCAAGGTTCCAGTCACATTTCCTTCCAACGTCTCCGACATTTCCTATATCTCCTACTTTTGTTTTTTTATTATTTTCTACATACGAATTACCAACGTTGCTGTTGTAGTTTCCATTGTTACCATTTCCGTTGTTCCCACTTCCAAGGTTCCAGTCACGTTTCCTTATAAAGATTAAGAATAGTAATGTTCATAGGCCGGGTATAAAAGAGTCAACTAAGAATTAGTGAAAAGTATCAAATAAATTTCCTTGAAAAAAGAATGGGCGAAAGATACCAGATGGACATCAATTTTATATATGTTTCTGGAAAATTTTCCTAAAATTGAATGACAAGTTTTGTAGAAAGTGTCAATGCGAGGAAAATATCCTACTCGGAAGCAATGTCAGATATTCTTTTTTTTTTAACAACGATTTATTTTCTATTTATTGAGTTGAGAAACCAAAGCATTGTAAAACACTACCATCTAGACAAAATCTATCTCTTTTAGGCTTTTAATGTAAAAAAAAAAAATACATATAACATAAAGAAGAGTTTCATAATTTTTGTTTAAAGCATCAGATTTAAAAAACTTATAAAAAAAGTCTCAGCTATGAATTCTTCATATTACTCAATTTATTTGGGCGGAGTTTAACCGGTTCGCTTATAATAAACCAGTCCATCTATAGATAGGTGTTGTAGAATAAACTCATCAATGAAGTATCCAGTCATTCTTTTGTCAATTCCTTTGATGACACTGATAGGTGATTAGAAATCAGTTAAAATTATAACAGCAATCATCCTTATCAAACACATCTTCAAATAGACTGTAATTATGCAAATTAAAACATAACCTCCGCCCGATCAGTTGAAATAACATTGGTAATACATGCAGAATAAAAAACTAATACAACTTTGGTATTACCTGAGATAATTCATTAGGGAATTAATGGCGAAGTCATCACTGTCACCATTTATTTCTCCAAGATCTGCATTTCCGTTTCGAATACTCATTCCTTAAATTTTTACAAAAAAAATGTATTTGGTATTAGTTTTTTGGAAAAATGTAAAACAAGTTAGAAGTTCTGCAAAAATTTGTGTAATGAGGGGTTCACACATTGCCGATTATTGCTCCCGTTAGAGATCAGACAGCGATACGACACGAAAAGTGAAAAAGTCGGTTTACTATCCTCAATTATCTGGAATGTCCTATCATTGTCATACGTCTGTCTGTCGTTTTAGTTCGTAACAGATTCCTACGGGTGGAGAAGGGTCCGAATAGTTCGGCGAAGCACCCGACAGTTAGGTGCGTCCCGTAACATTCGGGGAAACTTAGCCAATTTTGTGTAGTCGTAATACAATCGTGCTTATGTCGTGACAGATTCTGCTGTATCGGATTAAAATCCTAACAATTGCTGTTTTTCTGCCGATTGAATCCAGATTGCATCCAAATCTTGTCGATTGCGAACCGTTTTTGCCCAAACCTTTCCGGAACAGTCCCGTTATTAATACGAAATTTGTCAATGATACCCACGTCAGAGTCCCGACAATTAGAGAATACAATACGACTGAGACCAGACAAAGCCGTTTGCAATGCGATAGAGCGGACCGTGATAGGATTACGTTCCGACAGTACCTGATCATCCCGAGTTTACCCACAGTTTTAGAACGGATACTTTCCGTGAGCATCGGTTAACTGTCTGTTCACTGTCTGATATTTATCGGATTACATTCGGTACAATCGGGACGCAGTCGTGACAGATTCGGTCTGATTTTACCAGGCGAAATATACAAATTGGATTAGACGCGGATTGAGAACGGGATTATCGGGATAAATTTGCTTGGAAACGGTTGAATATCGACGCTTCCTGAAAAATATATGATTGTTGTCGTGATTAAATTATTGGTTTTACAAATTTTAATTAAAGTTTATGTTTCTATCACGATTCACAGGTTCTTGATCAGACTTTTGACAAACTTTAATTGGGAATGTGTGACCCCAGCTTAAGAGTAGTAATTTTGTTTTGTCATTAAAACACACACTAAAACTCTTCTGAAGTGTCACAGGGCTTTAGTGATTGACATTGCTCACATTAGTAAATATTTAGCAACATTTCCAAACCATATAATTCTAATTGATATTCTGTAAAATCTTACAAAAAAAAAAAATGAACTCAAGTCTTATCATATAACTCATACATGTGTTAATCCCTAATGCTTTTGTAAAGAATAAATAATACCTTAATATGATTACATTGTAAATTAACCGTGTAACTACTTTGTGTTATGTTTCTAAAAACTGTTTGTATTACAGTTTGGTATACGTATTAACATAATATTCTTACCACATACTGCCATGAACAGACAGCTAAATATGATTATAGCCTTCATTATTACTAGCTTTCTGAAATAGAAAAAAAGTACAATATAGTATTACATTGCCATTGAGATTGCATGTTATCTAAACACAAATGAAAAAAATGTGTAGTGCTTTTTGATTCGTATATGTCGTGAAATTCATATGACTGTTAAAACATGTTATTTTAGAATAATTTAATTTTGGATGTAACACGTCTTCTGATTGGCTGACGTTATTTTGTTATGAGCCCATAGACATAATTTAGTCATGTGACCGTGACGTCATAAACGTTTTTTCATAGTTTTCTATGGTTTAAAATGGAAATCAGAATTAAATTATAAGAAATGACTGTAATATTGTTTCGGTCTATTCGAAATAACGTAAATAATGTGGTGCACACTGTTAAATAACCCGTTACACGCTTTAGTCAGTGTGCACCAATTTTTTTATGGTATTTCTTCATAGACAGAAAGAAATATTACAGTCATTCCTTAAATATATGTGCAAGTTCGTATACAACACTACACGAAATTCCGGTTTTGAAGAGGTATGCAAATGATTAGTAAATGTATTCAGATACCGACAGTTACATATATTTACAAACCGCTGCATTTAGTTTTTCATGTCTTTACATGTTGTAAATATCAACATTTCTTGTGATATACCCTTATAGGGGGTTATAAGAGACCGCGGTTTATAGAATAAATTAACACATAAGCAACAAACTCATCATAGATACCAGGATTAAAATCTTATATTTACGCCAGATTCGCGTTTCGTCTACAAAAGACTTATCCGTGACTCTCAATTAAAATATGTTAAACAGGCCAAATAAAGTACGAAGTTGAAGAGTATTAAAGATAAAAAAAAATCTTAAAAGTTTTGCCATACACAGCTAAGGTAATCTATTCCTGAGGTATAAAAGCCTTAGTAATTTAAAATATAAAGTTCTCTTAACAGTCAATTTATAACCAATGATAAATCACGTCAACACAAAAGTGCTGACCACTGGGCTAGTGAGACCCCCGGGGAATTAAAACTCCACCAGTAGTGGCTTCGACCAAGCGCTTGTAAATAAACTCATGATAGATTCCAGGATTGAAATTTTATATTAACTCCAGACGCGCGTTTTTTCTACAAAAGAATATTTCGTGACTCGAATAAAAAATTGTTAAAAAGGCCAAATCATTTTTAAAGTTAACAATCTGTATATATTTATAACCATCTGAAAACAATCGCAAACTTATGTATTTGTATTACTCTAAAATGGAAATCTTTGTCATGTATTTTTCTAAGTCGTAAACTCATCAATTTGTTTCTAGAATAAAATTCATCAGGTAACATTTGTTTTTGTCAAATTAATTATTTGTCTAGGACTATATTTATAATAATTTCTTAAAAAGTTATACGTACAAGAAAATTAACTTACATTTTTGTTTGGACTAAAAAAAGGTTAAAAATTAGCACTTCGGAAGCTGTCAGAAGATTTCAAGACGCCCTAAACATAAAATTGTTCATATTTTGAGTTAGAGCCGATGAATTTTCTATAATTCTGATATAATTTGTCCCAAAAATAGTACAACACACTGTAAAAGTTTCTTTGAGAAAGCGCAGGTGGGATTTTTTTTTTATTTTCATTTATGTTCTGAAAGAAATGCACTACGAAATAATTGTGGTCTCGGACCAAATATACTAAGCAAAAATAAATCCGTTACACAACCAACAGTTGAGAGAAACACATCAATTATTAGAAAAAAGCAACTGATCAACAGAAACACTGAGTTGGAACAAAAACAAACGCCAATATATATGCAATGCACTATTTGGTAACAGATGCAATTTGCCAAACTTGGTAAATGATGTTTTAAGAAAAAATGGCGGATTGAATCTTGTTTTATAGCTTACATGGTTACCTATGCTTGCACACCGATGAAAAAAGTGAAAAATGTGATTGGTGAAATTCCATTGATGTGTATTGTCTTGCATGCAATGAAATGTTATGTGAAATGTACTCAACAGGATAAAACTTAGCTCGTGCCAATTATTTCTTTTTTTGAAACAAAGATTAAATTGGACAAAGACTAACAGAAGGAAATCAAAGATTATATAAAAATTCATCGCTTAATAGAAACCTTTAAAGGTTTTTAGTAACTAAATAGAATCAAACGAAAGTAGGACAAATCATTGGTGCTATGTTTAAAGAAAATCTATCCCATTACTTTTTCGTTTTTATGTTTAACGAGATATATTACGGTTTAAAACATGAAACGTGGGTTGTTGTATGTTACGATTACTTTCAAATCGAGAAAACAAAGTTCTATTCATAGAAATTATAAAAAAACAACCGTCGATTTATTCTTACCCCTGTTAAACTTGAAAAAATACACATCGCTAGTCTGTTGGATAGTTACCTTTGTTGATTGACTATTTTAAGTAATGTACGATCGTTCGCAAATAATACATATTTGCCCCTAAAGTTACAGAAAATGATAAGCTTCGTCTTGTTAATCATGTACATGATACAAAAAGTTAACACATTAAAAAAGCCATGCGTTCAAGGCGGTTGTGTGGATTAAGGTTCAGCAGTAACGTTCAAAATCAAGAATAAATTATGCATATAGAACATTGTGCATTCTTGATGCTATTATAAAATTCCTGTTAAACTACTGTTAAATGTTAGATAATGTTTTGTAAATGAAACAAGTGCTTCAATAAGGACTGTGTGTCTAAATTTGAAATGTGGCTAAAATGTATTTACAAATATTGATTCATTATTCCTTGTTAACTATAATTTCTACTTAATTTCTTTCCAGGTTATCAAAATGGTTCATAGCAGAACTCTGTTTTCAATAAAAAAAAAACACAATATAGGACAGTATTTTGGCCTCGAAGCATTCTAACGAAGGGAGTGTTAAACAGCCTTTTGTAGTATTCTTGAAATTAGTTGAAGCAAAACATATAAACATTTAAAAATAACAAATACCAACTTCCAAGAAAAAATCAAAGAGATAAAAACTTTATCAAACTGCAAAACTTTAAACAGAAGCACATCATTCGAAAGGAAAACATGTAATATTCCTTACCTGTTAAACGCTTCTCCTAATGTAAAAACTTGTCAATAGTTTCACGTAATTTGATGTCATCATTAACATCAATATGGAAAGGATGACAGTGCTGAATGTTTCTATGAAGTATACAAATAGATATTTATACCCCAAGCGTGTTATTAATCTTAAAACAAAATTGATCATCTAGCTAAAACTGGAATTGAAAAAGATTTAAAAGTATTTAAAAAATGTCTTTCTAAATTATATGCTGTTAACAATTTACAACTAGTAAACAACTTATATATATATATATTTATATGTATTTACATTTATTAAAATAATTTCTAAAAACATAAAGTAAATGGAATAAATGAAAGATATTCAGTGAAATTTGAAACAAAATATAAGTAACGCAATTATGTTTACAGAGAGATGATATCATCAGAGCATTAAGTAAAAATACAAAAATACTGTGCGCCAAGAAAAATTCAAAACGGAAAGTCCCTGGCAAAAAAAAAACCCAACTCAAACACATCAAACGAACGAATAATACTTGGCGTATTCCTGACTTGTACAGGTATTTCCCTGCGTAGGCAAAATGGTGGATTAAACCTGGTTTTATAGCTAGCATAACCACTCAATTGTATGACATTTGCATATTTACTTCTCTATTCAACATCTGTTAACATGTAGATTACTTTGTATAGCCATTTTATGTCGATGGGAGTAACAATAACTCGAGATCATACCAGAACCAAAACAAACGATCACACAAACAGGTGAAGGAGAATACAAATTAAAAAAGTAAACCTTATCGTAGCAGAAAGTCAACGCTATGTAAAAGATTCTTCAAAACGTATGTTTGTGATATACATATGCCTTAACAAACAGTAATCTATTCATAGTATGCTATATTTTTTCTACACATTAGGAATTGTACTAGAATATCAATTGATAGAAATCAGTACATGTTAAATAGTCAGTGTTAAAGTTTTGTATCTCCTTGACCGGTTACTTTGGGATAGTTTTTATAACACTACATACTTATAAATAAGGTGGGTTATCACGTACCAAGCACACGTTCGTTTTTAGATACGAACGTATACACCATATTATACAAGTGGTCGATTTAAATGTCATTTCTATTTCTAAATGATAATAATCTGCTTAAAGAAAACCAAGGACAGGCTAATAATCTAAATTATCTTAAATGCATATATTGAAATAACAAAAGTAATAATTGAACAACGTTAGATATTGCCTTTGCAGGAATTATTAGACAAAACACATTCTCTATTGTTCGTGTTTTTTTCATATTTTGTGAGCAGTGTGAAAAAAAAATATTTCGCATCACTCTTGATCACTCTGTTTTCAGCAAATGTTTGGTTGAAATTAAATTATGACATTGCATTTTCTTGATTTCGTTCAAATTTCCTTTATGTCGTCCTGTTAAAAGGCGACTGTGTCTGATTTTTTATATCTTATTAAAGAACACAACTTTCTGATTTTTTTTTAAAAGGAAGGACACAAATTTTTGTTTTACGATAGTACCCACTCTAAACATTAATTTTTTTTTTAAAACTGCTCATGAAATCTTGCTCTTTAAATATTAACGGTATCGAATGAAGAAATATTGTAACACACGTGATGTTGTTAAGGAATCTGCATTTACTTATATAAACATGTTTAGATTATGATCTAAAGGTAGGGCTAGGTGGCAAAGGTGTTCTTGATAATTGTGAAATTAAAAAAAAAACTGAAGTAATTTACGGCATCATTGTTTGAGAACAATATCATTAGGAAAATAACATATCTCAAATTTAAACAGAAAGTGTTACTTTATGAGACATAAATCAAACACTAATGACATGACCGCGCAAAACTAAGCACAAAACTACGACATGCATATAATCATTAACAAAATGAAGCAACACGAATAATATAGCATGAAGACAAATCTTTATCGATCACAATAACAGAGTTCCAAAATCAAACTGTGTTTTTATCTTTAAAATGTGATGTTTTTCTTTAAAACAATCAGAAATTGGAAAGCGCTACGTTTAATTTGTTTTAAAATATAATATTATAAAATTTGCATTAGATAAAAACAGATATTTTACATATCATCAAACGTTTCGATACTGATCGTCCCTATTTGTTAATGAATCATAGACTCTATTTCAAATATAATTAAAAGAATAGCTGTAACAGGGAAAAACATAATATGCAACCATTGATACATGTCAATTAAGAACCCGTTGTTGTGTTTTCTCATTTCCTATTATATTCGTATTATAAGATCACGATCAAAAGTATTGCACGCAAATTATATGTAGGTTAGTTTTGAGTATGAATTAAATACAAAACTTAAACTGATCATGACACATCCAGACTTGATAAACTTCATTGTTTTGTTTAGTTTTGTTCATTTGGTTTTATTTAACAATAGCAAGATATATATTTGTGTGTTTCAATGGAAAGTTAGACCATGATCATTCAAAATATGTTATTGGTTTGATCAAAAACATAACAGAATATTATATTGATATCGATATATCTATATTTATTTGTTATCTCAAAACAGTCAAGTCAAGCTTCATATAATATAGTTTTTGTTTTACAAAATGTTGTCCATTAATTTGTATTCTTTTCTAATTTTGATTTCCATTTGTTTCTTATCAAAAGGATTGGCAGATGATTATAAGTATTGATAGATCGTAATAAGTGGATAAGTCTACAAAGTGACTGAAAGACAGAAACTGACTTATACATCAATAGTTTCTGGGTATTCTGAAATGACAATTTCAGATCATAATTGGTATACTGGATAACCTTCTACCAAACACAACATCCAAACCTTACTGAAAAAAATATAATCTATAATCTATATATAATCTCTATCTGAATTTTACAATTACACAGCATACATTCATTTGTAGTGAGTATATATATCTCATTTTGCATTTTGTTACTTTCAAATAGATATGGTACAATGAATTTGATAGTCATGTGTCAATTATATATATTTGTTACATTGATATTCGTGGCATTTTTCCAGATAGATGATTCCAGTTTTCTTAATGAACAGCTGTTCATGATGAAGTAGTAGCATACCATCTGTCCAATAAACTCATCATAGATACCAGGACTAAATTTTGTATATACGTCAGACGCGCGTTTCGTTTACAAAAGACTCATCAGTGACGCTCGAATCCAAAAAGGTTAAAAAGGCCAAATAAAGTACGAAGTTGAAGAGCATTGAGGACCAACATTCCTAAAAGTTTTGCCAAGTACAGCTAAGGTAATATATGCCTGAGGTAGAAAAGCCTAAGTATTTCAAAAATTCTAAATTTTGTAAACAAGTATTTTATAAATATTACCATATCAATGATGATTCATGTCAGCACCAAAAATTGCTGACTACTGGGCTGGCGATACCCTCGGGGAAATAAATCTCCACCAGCAGTGGCATCGACCCAGTGGTTGTAAACAAACTCATAATAGATACCAGGAATAAATTTTGTATATACGCCAGACGCGCGATTCGTCTACAAAAGACTCATCCGTGGCGCTCGAATCCAAAAACGTTTTAAAGTCTTTGTTGTTTCAATAATATTTCAATATTAGTGAAAATTATTATTGGTTTGAAGGTTTATCGGTTACCATCATGAGTTGGTAGATCATAAAAGGGGTTCAGTTTCTAAGCTCACTAGAGACATGTTTCATAACAGATCGAACTGATCGATCTTAAAAATATACGAAATGAAAGTGAGGGGGGAGGGTGTCCACAATGTAGCAATTGCAGATTTTTCTATGTGTGGCATATTCCTGGTTTTGACACTTTCTCCAGGGCTTGACTTTGAAACCCATTTTGAAAGATTATTCAAGAAATTTGAAGCATGGAAGAGGAATTATTATCCTTATATTTTTCATAGTTTTGTGAACATCACGAATTGGTTGACCAATATGATATGCAAGTGTCTCAACACTTTAATGATGTGATTTAATTGTCTCAGATCTTTAGATAAATAAAAAGTCGTGTTATCTGCAGTTTTAACGATTGTGTCTTATTCTTAATTTTCATATTTTGACTGAGTTAAATTCGCATCATTGGTAAAGATCGCATAGGAGACATTATACCCACCGACAAAACATTGGCAATACAAATACAAAAAAGAGCAAGCACACAACTGTGATAGGTGCTCGAAATGAAAGAAATTTTTGAAGGAAAAGAATTCTGAAAATCTGAAAAAAATTGAGCATAGGAAGTAACTATACAGGCGATAGAAATACAGCAGATAACAATACTAATATTGACAACAAGAATAAAATTGTAAATGAAATTGGGGTAGGAAATTTTGAACATCCTGAAAGGAAAAGTGACTAGAGTATCGGCAGTAACGACGAAGGAAATGAAAATTCCGTAAATGGCAACACAAATATTGGCAATAACCAGAAACATAATCACAACAATACAAATGTATTTAAAGCAGGAAATGTCGGAAACAATGGAAAGAAAAGGGGCTGGTCATTTCGAGAAAAAGAGGACGTTAAGGTTATAACCGAGGATAGTTTTGACAAGAACGCAAATGTATTTGGGGTTGTTGTTGTAGAAAATCCTGTACATTGCAATTGTCTTCTGTTTGTCAAATAAAATAAAGAATCTTAAATAAAGACGTGCAACATCAAGTTTTATTTTCTTTGAAATGGCATATAAATATTATGATATGTTAACATGATTAATGAGTCTTGTATTTGATTAACTGTTTTGTATTTTTTGCACCTTTTTATGTATGTGGTTTATATGTCAAAATTGCTGATTTCTTGCTTTATTGTAATACATTTGATTTTGTAAATAGTTCATTTAGAGAATTTCACAAATAAATGGTCCTAATTTGTTTTATAAGTTGTGTTTTCTTGTCTCCTTGCGTTAGCAGCAATATATAAAGAGAATAATACACAGTGAAAACCGTAACACATTCTGTATTACCCCGAGTAACCAATACCAGCAGAGGGCCGAAGTCCTGAAAGGTAATATTGGTCGAGGGTGATACATCATGTGATACGGATTTTATCATTATTAAAATGGAGGTATTTAGATTGTCCAAATTGAAGTCTTCTTACGAAAAATATATAGGTTAAGGATTGATATACTATCCAATATAGATTTGATATCACACAGTAGGCAGACCTAGGGCCGACTTTTCATGCTACACTCTTGGACTCTTTACCTTTCATGTGTGCTTCTTCTAAGCAATTACGGTTCATCTAGTCATGTCGATGTCTCTTTACTGTTTTTTTTTATTGTTAAATAA
The DNA here is from genome assembly GCF_965363235.1 of Mytilus galloprovincialis. Lineage (NCBI taxonomy): Eukaryota > Metazoa > Mollusca > Bivalvia > Mytilida > Mytilidae > Mytilus > Mytilus galloprovincialis. The sequence continues at coordinate 40,540,407 of NC_134842.1, read as the reverse complement.
ATTCATAGTTGAAATGAGTTGTTTGAAATGTGTTACATGTGTTTTTTATTCAACTTAAGATCCATGCATATAACCGTCGATACAATTTACCAGTATACATTAACATACACATTGTTTCATGCATGGTGAAACATATCTGCTATATCTGCTAAAGGATGTCTTATCAACACCTACTGTTCCAAATGACTATTTAAAAACACAGATGACGAATTTATAATGTACCCTATAACTGATTTCATATCACAAAATATTTGTCTTGAGTGCCGAACTGTCTTCACGAATGGCAAATTGACCTCGCGCCGATTTTTTTTGGTGCCAAAGTGTCCGAGTAAATGACAGAGGAAAACTGTGAGATGATCATTTTGTTATCTTTGTTTTAAATCATGCAAATACAATCAGAATAACCAATTCCGATATGAAACAATTTCAAATATGGTTGAAGAAATTTCTATTTTTCTCCCTTTTACACTTCGGCTTAAACCTCTTGTCGTCGATAATTAAATGTGGTTACATTACGTATCATGCCAGGAAATACAGCAATTGGATGTCATATGTCCAACTTTGACGTCATTCGATATATCACGTCATGCACGTTACATTGGAGATATTAGAGGGAAAAGATAATCAAGGATCGTAGGTGTTTTATTTGAAAGAGATGCGGTTATGAACAAGTGCTTGCATCAATTAAATATATGGATACATGCGTCCCTCTAGCAGCAAGAGAGTTGACATGTCCGACATTGGCGTCTGCTAACATTTCAACGGATAACAACTCCAGAGTTCCAAAAACAGTCTAAAAAATTGAAAAACAGCACGTTTAATAATTTCAATGCGTCCGATGCGGTTTTCTTGATTTACCTCCATAGGACCGCTCAAAGACAAACATTACGACAAAAATACATAAAATTGATAGCCAAATTCATCTAAAATCAACTTTGTCAAAAGTGGTGCGATACGGGGTATGCGATACGGGTTTAGCTATGCGATACAGGGTGGTAGATACAGACATGAGAAAAAAACCTTTATTAAATAAACATAATTTCTGTATCTAGTTAAACTTGTTAAAAGTCAGTTATATTACCTGGATTTCAAATGAATATTCCGGCTGTATCGATATTATGACAAACGAATTTATATATTCTTAACATGAGACACAAGACATCAATGTTTTGTTCAAAGGGGCTAATCACATGGCCAAATCAAATAAACAAAACACATCAAAAACGAATGGACAAGAACTGTCATATTCTTGACTTGGTGCAGGCATTGTACTAATGTAGTAATGGTGGTTTAAACCTGGTTTTATAGCGCTAACCCTCTCACTTTGATGACAGTCTCATCAAATTTCGTTATATTTACAATGATGCGTTAACTAAACAGACACAATAAATAAAATAGTCAAAATATGGGTATATTATCATCTAAAAAAAATGCCATATCGCTGTTTTTTTTTCCTGCTTGAGTAATAGTCACATTGTATGAAGGTTAAAATCATAACTTTCTTTTAGAGTGAATATTTATTCCAAATTGAAAACAACCCTGTGTCTATCATGAATACATTTACGGTCAACTCGACTTTAAGAAAAATCGATGAGCCATGTCGTCTAACTTCTTGTTTATTTCATGTCTCCATATTAATATTGTTTATGATGTTATCATTAAATATTTTATTTTGCTCGGTTATTTATTAGTTGTATGTAATAGAGAAGACGTTTTACTTGTTGTCAAAGGTACCAGGATTATAATTGTGTACGCCAGACGCGCGTTTCGACTCATCAGTGACGCTCATATAAAAAAATTAGCAAAACTTGTGTCTTATCCTATTTTCAAAGTTTTTTGGACAATGAAATATGTTTAAACAATACAAATTGATATCGCAAACAGCCTTCATCGATTGTCATATGAAGACGATGATTTCATATCAATGAGAATGAAAAGAAAAAGAAAGTATATAACACGCAATCAGAAAATAAAACAAGGACCTAGGGAACGAAATAAGGACATCGAAAGAGATTCGTATGGACTAAATTGTACTATGTTTAACTCTGAAGATAAACTGTATGGTGACTCTGTTTGAGTTTACTATTGTATCTCCTGCTAATTCTTTTTAAAGACGAATAAGATAGAAAAATCGATTATATTTAAAGGTTTCAGTATGACGTAATTTGGGTATAGGTGCTATGATGTAGGTATAACTGATTTTCGTTATCCATTTCACAGAAGATGTCGGATATGTCCTAATGTCTTTTAAAAATCCAGTTCCCTTAACCAGAATGTGACCTACTTTTTTTTAAGCCATGACATTGTCAGTTTATTTTTTATTGATGAGTTTGAATGTCGCTCTGGAATATTTTGCTTATTTTCTTAACTAAATTTAATGACATAGAAAATAGTCCAAAGAGATCAAAATTATTTTATAGTGTTGATTAACGAAATGTAAAATGTTTAAATTGTAAAAAACAAATAACCTTTAATGAAACAAAACGGTCAGAATGACCAATGATTTTGGTTGATTGAGTGTGTACACCATACGATTAATGAGAAATAACTCTTGTTCAAAGTTTATCTATTTAATACAAACAGAGCTGTTTCGTGATTATCATCGTTACCATAAGCGGAAATATATATCTTACGTGGATATAGATTTTGATCTAGGTGCCCTTGGTGATTTTTCTTTTTAATGTTAATTTGAAAAAAAAACATTGTTGTGATTTTTTGCTTGATGTATTTTAACTGATTAACTTTTTACAATTTTGAGTTCATTTAAAATTTAGATTTACACCTTTAAATGACGTAAACTCTCGTTAATGACTCATTAAACCTGGATTTGATTTTTTTCATATATTTAACACCTGGCATATGCAGTTTTCTACACAAGACATGCATTTTGTCTAAGCACAACTCATCAGTGAAGCTTGAATCAAAATAATAGCAAGGCCAAATAAATCAATAGCAAGTCAAAGAGCATATATTTACGCTCAATTCGATTTGTTTTGCATTGTCATTTTAGGCCCTTTAATAGCTAACTATGAGGTATGGAATTTACACATTGTTGAAAACCGTATGGTGACAGTATGTAGTTGTTAATTTCTGTGACATCTGGTATCTTGTGGAAAGTTGTCTCCTTGGCAATCATATCACATCTTTTTTTAATACTTGAAGATGTACAAAATGTATGTACTGAATAATCGTCAAATCAGTGTCAGATTTTAATAAAGCTAAAATTCATGACTTTGTATATTCATTTTGTAGACGTTTATGTTGAAGTTGAACCGAAAGTGAAGTACTGGTCGATAAACAATCTACTGATGATGTCAATTATCATATAGTGTAAACAGATGCAACAGTGGAACTCCAAGAAAACTTTCAAAATTACATGAATACATTCCCACTTTAATGAAGCTACGTCTTGCTATTTAATCATTTGTTTTGTGTGACTTATTTAGTGTATCGGAATCACGAGTATCTCAGATATTTACCACATGGATAAATCTTATGCATATGGTGTTACACCTTGCATTAAGTGGCCATCAAGACGTAACATAAGGAAGTATATGATTGTCTAGATCAATTCAGACCAGCTTTCCTAAAACTACTGGAAGAATTGACTGCACAGAAATGTAATTCAAAAGACAAAATCACCTACAAACAAAACTCTACAGTTCGTTTAAATCACAATACAGTTTCAAATGTCTAGTTTGTATAACTCCATCAGGAACATTTTCATTTATTTATGATTTGTGTGCTGGTAACATTTCAGACAGATGCATCACAGAACACAGTGGCTTTCTTGACTCCATTACACCTGGTGACGAAATAATGGCTCACAGAAAATTCACTATTCGTAATATAATCTATTGACTGATCGAAAGGCAATATTATCCCCATGGGCACTAGTTGTACCCTTTTAATTGCAGACTTGTTTTTGTACTGTTACGAATCACAGTTCATGACTAAACCCAGTAAAGACCCGTCGAAATTGCATTTAATTGATAAATTCAACAACACTTACCGTTATCTTGATGATATTTTTTCGTTAAACAATCAAGGATTTTCTCAATATACTGCGGAAATTTACCCCAAGGAACTTACTTTAAATAAATCAAATTTATTCGGTAATAACTGTCCTTTCCTGGATTTAGATATTTTGGTTTTAAACGGGAAACTCCACACTAAAATTTACGACAAAAGAGACGATTTTTCGTTTCCTATTGTTTATTTTCCATTTTTTAGATGGTGATGTTCCTTTGGCACCATCTTACGGTGTTTATATTTCACAACTTGTTCGTTATGTCCGTGTCTGTTGTGACGTTTTTGATTTTAACGAACGAATTTACTGGTAAATTATTAAACCAGGGATATCGTTACCATAAATTACTTAAAACCTTTAATAAATTTTTCTATAGATATAAAGATTTGGTTTTGAAGTTTGGTTGTACCTGTAGAAAACTTATTTCAAACTGGATAGCACATCCTCATTTTTACGGACATGTTGTTAACCGTGCCCGGAAATTTAGAAATGATCCATGTAAACTTGTCGCTCCTTTAAATAAACTTGTTCTGAAAGGTTACCTATTCAACACTGTAATAAGATCATTGACTATTGTTTTTATTGGTATAAATATTGATTTTGTTATCAGTAAATTAAAAGCTAACGAAATATTCCTAGTATGTTATATGTATATACATATTTATGGATCTACAATCTGTTGATACCTGTAACTTAGCATTGCACAAGGTCATTTTTTTCTGGCTGTTGTATGACGTCTTTATACTAAACCCATTGGATGTTGGATGTGTACGGATTGATAGTTTAGTCTTAGTTGCATGATTTTTTTATTAGTTGTTAGTGGCTTTGAACTAGCTGTCAGATAACTGCGAGTACTCTCAGATCTGTTCATTGTGTCTTTTTTTGTCGGGATGTAAAAGTACCGGGCCACGTCCACTTGTATTTTTGTCAATCTGATGAGTTAAGCCTTTTTCAACTGATTTTTATAGTTCATTCTTATGTTGTACTGTTATACCACTGTCCCAGGTTAGGAGGAGGGTTGGGATCCCGCTAACATGTTTAACCCCGCCACATTATTTATGTATGTGCCTGTCCCAAGTCAGGAGCCTGTAATTCAGTGGTTGTCGTTTGTTTATGTGTTACATATTTGTTTTTCGTTCATTTTTTTTACATAAATAAGGCCGTTAGTTTTCTCGTTTGAATGTTTTACATTGTTTTATCGGGGCCTTTTATAGCTCACTATGCGGTATTGGCTTTGCTCATTGTTGAAGGCCGTACGGTGGCCTATAGTTGTTAATGTCTGTGTCATTTTGGTCTTTTGTGGATAGTTGTCTCATTGGCAATCATACCACATCTTCTTTTTTTCTATATATATGTGATTCCACCATTTACAAAGAAATGTAAATAAGGGAAAAGGGAAACGACTCTCTGTAGCAGATGTTAATCAGACTAAATATATTGCCAAACATAGAATACATGTGGAACGATCAATTCGAAGGCTAAAACTGGTTCGTATGTTGTCTCTGGTGATGGACAAAAATTTTAAAGCCATAGCCAAACAAATGGTCAAAGTCAGTGGATTTTTTTGCAACTTGGATAAGCCACTAGTAACAAATTAAATGAAATTGATAGATTTCTACTTTTTTACTCTGACAAAAAGACAAAGTACATGAAAAACATGAACGTGACAAAGTTTAAATTCAGTCACATTGCAACTATTTATTGCATAGTATTATCTCTATATATTTTTGGAAAAAATGTCACATTTGTCAACAATTGAAGTAAAAAAAATCCTTATCAAACTAAATTCTTTCACAATTTCACAAAATAAAAGATTTGTCAGACGTGTAAAATCTAAAAATATGTGATATTTTTTGTCCATATGACTGCATATTTCTTATAGAGTTGAATATTTCAATGAAGCTTTTTCCACAACATTTACAATAAATTATTGCATCAGGTGATGCTCCTAAAAATGGCTTAGCTTTTGATACACGAAAACCACATCATGTTATTTTAGCACATTTATGTTTTTTTGTATAATTCTGAAAGTATAAATGTCTGGCAATTGGTTCATTGATTATTTCATTGATGGCGTTTTTATTTTGTTGTTTTATTGTAAAATATTTCTTAAAATGTAATTGTCATCCCAAAATTTAGAATGTAAAACGGATTGAAATAAAAATGCTGTAATTCTTTCAAATCTGTACAAAAACCCACTTAGAATGTTCAGCCTTCCTACATATTCTTGCTTGAATTTGGTGTATAATGTTATCATCATGATACAATTTATTAAAATCTAAAAAGTTAATACCATTATCTTTGCTCTAATCAGCTATTTTTTTATGGACCTAGAGATATCACCTACCCCGTCACTTTTGTCACTGGAATTTTCTAATTTGTGTAAAATTTATTGCGATTGTGTATCATGGTGTATTTTTGCAATGAAAACAACACAATAACTACTGACTTTATAGTACTCTATATTTAAAAAAAAGCTGTTTTTAAATAACTGAAAATCTTTTCATTCCACATATGTGACATAATTGTGTAAGGTTTAGAGTTTGAAAATATTTTGATAAATGCTGTGTTAACTATATCATGTATATTACGCTTAAACAGATTAAAAACTATTTGTTTTTTCATGCTGAGCAATATATTTATCAAGTTAAAGATTTCTAGTTTCAAGATTCCTAGTCAATAAACATCTTTATGAATAATAAAATGTGGAATAAACACAACTCTTCATACAGGTCACAATGTAATTAAAGGTCAAATAATAACCTTCAGCACTGAACCTAGCATGAAATTGCCTTTATAAACCATGTGATGTCTAACTCACAGAGGTATATATGTTTTGTATTGATATGAAGAAAGGTAATTAAAGCTGCACATGGTTTTGTTAATTTCTTATAATTGTATGACGGTAATAAAAAAAAAACTATTGGTAAGTTGAATGCCTACCTGATATGATACCAGCTTTTTAAGTACCGGTCTTTGTAAAAATCATGCAGAAGGTGATTTATGACATGTCACAGAAGTAATTGTTTTTGCCCTATATCATAAGAACTTTGGTAGATGAGTAAAATTCTGTCTTTATTTTTCCTGTATTATGCCCGTTGACATGATAACCATCAAATCAACATTTTACCTGAATATGTGAAAAAAGACCCTTTTGAAAATATAAAATAAGGGAATTTAAAGTCCGATAGAAATAAAGTTAATCAATTCAAACAATATGAATATTTACAGTATTGACAAACTAAACCCCAAACTATACAAAAACGTTAAAATTTTGAATTTACTAAATAGTTTGTTTCCATAGCAACCGTTTAAAAATGTGTTAAAATTCGAAAATAAAAAATTTCAAAAACACCTAAATTTTAAATCTGTTTATCTCCCAAGACCAACAATATTATGACATGTCATTGACAAATTTTGAAAGACCACATTCTATATATTAATAAAATAAAAAGAAAGTCGTGTGTTTTTTTTTCTTTAAAAAAATAATTTTAGTCAAAAATTGTCAATTTCACCAAAATTTAGATTACCAAACAGATGAATACTGAAACATTTTCAACTAAAACTAAAACTAAAGCTTAAACTTTCCGTTTATACGTGAATTTCTGACACAAATTTGGTAATTTTAAACGAGAATATTTGAAAAATGAAGATATACTTGTACAAAATGAAAAATCATCACTCTGGGTATGATGCACCCCCCTTTTTTCGATTTTTTTTTTTCAACATTATAAAATTTGTTGAAAAAATGTGGTATCTCATTGTGTTTACTTGTTAACTAAGTATTTTAAGAATTTAAGCATAACACAACTTCTAAAGTTGAGGGCAGCATATGTACCCCTCCCTTTATTCTCATATATGTAAGATTTGTCATAAGTTTTTTAAAAATGGTAATACGCAAAACCCGTTGTCGTGCCTTAGACTGATGCTGTCAGTGAAAAAGAATAATGTTGAATCCAAATCTTAACTACTGGTAAGTCTATGTATAAAAATAAGAGGATGTGTTTTAATTGTCAATGAGACAATTAACTTTCCTCTAGAGAGCAAAGACATAGAAATAAGCAACCACAGGTCACCGTATAGCTTTCAAGAATGAGCATAACATGATAATCTATAAAACAAATCTTAATTAACATTTAAAAAAAAATAGATCAGGATACTTTCTCTTTCAAAATGGTTATAAAGAAGTTACAGTAACAATTAAATGCAACTCATTGTTGGTTTTTGAAACAGATTGATTCTTTAAAAACTTTAACCCTAGGCTAAGATCTGCTAAACAAGAAGGCTCACCCTGAAATGTCTGGTTGGTTTTACTTATCATTGAATTACTTTTGCAACTCTGTAAGTGTTATGTAAAGATTATAATACAAGTATCATAATAACTTAACATTATCAATGTTCTAATTAAATGAGGTCAGGGTAAGATTGACAGATGAAAAAGAGAGAACGGAAACGGAAAATTCAACACCTTTTCCATTCATAAAGGGGCATAACTTATTGACAGTACAAGTACAACCAATAACATTCTAACTCTTCTGTATTTTATGGATACAAGCATTGTGTATAAGTTTCATTTGGTTGTGGTAAACTTAAGTTAGAGAACGGAAACAAAAAAATCAGGATTTTTTTCCATTTGTATAAGGGTATAACTCTGGAACGGACATACTTACGGACAAAGGTACAACGTAATGCCCCCTTTGTTACGGTGGGGGCATACACATTCTATATGTTCTATCTGAGGAAATATATACCAAAAATTTACATTAAATTGTGCAGGAATTTGTCAATGTTTCTATTGTATATGGTGGAAAAGGACAGCTTGTCCATTATTTAAAAAAAAAAAAACCTAACTGAATTATTATTGGTATACGGCAGAATAATCGCATCTTTTATGGTCCTAACTATTATATACTGTTTTGATTATATAACCTTCAGGACAACCATGTGCAATGACAATTCATTGAATTTTGCCTAATTTAATCAATTGTTATATTTACACATTTGTATACCCCCGCCGTGGCGGAGGGGGTATTAAGGTTTATCCTTGTCCCTCCGTCAGTATGTCCCAAAGTTGGTTTATGTTCTCTATCTTTTTAAAAAAGAAGATGTGGTATGATTGCCAATGAGACAACTGATACAGACATTAACAACTATAGGTCACCGTGCCTCAACCAAATGTTATGAAACTTAATCACATTGCTTATTACCATAAAACACAGACTAAGTTTGAATTTTGGTTGTGTCACTTAAACAGTCCAAGAGTTATACCCCTTTACAAATGAAAATATTGCTGAATTTCCCGTTTCTGTTCTTTAACGTCTTTACCAAATGCTATTAAAATTATACACAATGCTTCAAACCACCAAATACAGATCAAGTTTGAATTTTGGTGGTGTCACTTTTACTGTTCTATGCCATGCCTCTTTATAGAGGGAAAAAGTTGCTGAATTTCTTGTTTTGTATTTATTTCTTTAGTTTGCCTCAACCAAATGTTAAGAAACTTTTATACAATACTTATCACCATAAAAGTTAGTACACAATTGGTAAGTGTCACTTTTACCGTTCTTCAGTTATGTCCGTTTATAACTTTTATGATATGCAAGCGGGAGCACTATCTGTGTCCAATGGACACATTCCGCATTTATTTCAAATCTTTTGAATAAGTTAAATTATTACATATTATAATAGAAAGAAAGATTCGGTAGTTCTTCTTCAATTTCTATTTCAACACAGTTAAATCAACATAGTGTCAAATAAGTGTTTCCATAAAGGTTTCGATACATGTCGATTTACATGGGAGGTAAATAGTAACAGCCATTATGGGTACATAATCTGACTCTGCGGAATAGTAAGTATACTAGTCAACAAAAGAAATGATACAAGGCAATGCATTTTCCATAGATAATGAAATTGGATACACAGTACCAAACTTAAACTGTCCCATTGGTCCAATCTTTACAGAGTGTTATTTTCTTAATAAAACCACTGATTTAAGACCCCAAAAAAATATTTTATTTTTTTTTATTTTTGTTGTATCAAAAATATTTTTATAAACAAAAATTTCTAAATTAGAACTTAATTTTTTAAATTCAAACATGGTCTGCTTAACATTTTGATTACCATCCGTCCTTGTGTCCATCTGGCTGTCCGTGTGTTTTTCTATCCTGTCCTTGCAGCGCTCGCACATGTACAAATCCTGTCAGATTTTTACGAAACTAATACTTTAGGTATAAGCAATATCTCAAACAAGTTATATATTGGTGGCCAATCGACTTTTATAAAAACAGTTATAACCCTTGAAAATATTAAATTTATGGAAAATAGCCCCGTTAGCGCTCCCACAGGTACAATTCTTGCCAGATTTTTAATAAAACTTGTAACGTGTATACAGGGTAAGCGTGTCTATTTCTATTTAGAATGTGTTCGTTACCAGTTTGATACTGGATCCAAAATTGTTCTATTTACAAAATATATAACAAACAATCTTTATTTATAAATTAACGTCAATGAACCAAAATATGTTCAACTGCTCTTTGCAATCTTTAATAAACTAGCTATAAACAATTCTACTTTAATATATATATACAACTGGTACAAATTTGTACTATTACAAATCTGTCCTTGGGTCAGGAACAAACTTGTCCTCCTGGTACAATAATGTACCCTACAAGTTTACACATTTGTCTTTGTTCCGTTGGTACAATTATGTACTTTACAAGGTGGTCACACAGACTCACACTAGTCCTTTACGGTACAATACGTTTCAGCTTGTAAACGTACAAGTCCGTATTTCTAACAGGAACCAACCTGTTCTTTATTACACTTAGTAATATTATCTAATAAATCTAATATAAACGAGACTGCGATTTCGAATATCCGCGTACCGTACCTTGGTCTTGTGTCTCCGAAGACTTATGACAATCGACCCTGAGCACAACAAATGGAAGTTTTTAACGACCTTGACTGAGCTAGGAATCTCTCCTGCTTTTATACCCCAATGGTAGCCGTGCCATTATTATAGGAGGGATGTTCTTCCAAAGTGTCTCATTACCCATATTGGCAGTTTCCTTTGGAACACCCTTTCACGTTTGACCTGACCCAAAGTTTACCCGCGGAACATCCAATTCTTTACTATGTTTTATTAAAGTATATACAATGAATAAAATAAGGCTTCTACCGAACTGTAACCAATGTAAACAATCTAACCGTAGATCCAAAATCATCACAAACTTATAAACTAGTTTAACATGAACAATATCTCGGATAAGTTCTATAATGATGGACATTGGACTTTTTTAAAAGAGTTATGATCCTTAAAAATATTTAAATTTATGGAAAGTTGCCTTGTTAGCGCTCTCAATTGTACAAGTTTTTTATTTTTTATTTTCAGTTTATTTCTCTATCAATTTATGAATTTTGAACAGCGGTATACTACTGTTGCCTTTATTATTCAGCAAAGTAAATAGTTATCAAAGGTACCAGGATTATAATTTAGTACGCCAGACGCACATTTCGTCTACATAAGACTCATCACTGACGCTCATATCAAAATATTCATAAAGCCAAACAAGTACAAAGTTGAGGATCCAAAATTCCATAAAGTTGTGACAAATACGTGTCAAAGTAATATCTACAAATAAGTTTATATGACCAAAATTGTCAATTGAATCCATATAGAGTTATTGTCCTTTAAAGAAATTTTTCACAATTTGTTTCTTTAAAAAAAATATTCTTAATCTGAATATGCTAAATCAATTTCAGCCCAACTTGGGAGTATCTTGTATAAATTTTGTATTTTATTTCCTTGTACTTCAAGAAACTTAGCCACTATGGCTAAAATGAAACATGAGGGTAAAATGGATTTTTTGCTTTTGAAGAAAAAACAACAGATACACAGAACATTTAAATGGAATTTTTAAGCCACTCATTGATATATATTGAAAAGCACAGATAATCATTGATGCAAGATTTAACCAAAAAATTACAGGTGATCGATTCAGGCTCTTTAGAGCCTGTTGTTTAGGATTAAAATTTAAAGACAGTTTGAGACTAAGTTTTTTTTTACATAGATTGAAATGAAACTAGGACAGAGTCTAATTTCAAAAACCATGAAATAACATCTAAAGGTTTTTAATTTCAATTTGAACAAAACAAGTGTATTTAGGGACGCAGCTATCCTTCATTCAGTCATCAGCTTTTCGACTATTTTCTGTTGTTTGTTTGGGTTGTTGTCTCTTTGACACATTCCCAATTTCTAAAAAAAAATCTTAATATATAAAAATGGGTGTAGGGGGTTCTATTGTTGCCCTCACCTTTTGAAGAAATTTCATGTTTTAATGCTCAAAATGTTCACAATTGAATTCCATCTTTTAAATTTTTAATATTTTTTTTGAATTTAAAAAAAAAAAAATTTTTTTTTCAAAAAAAAAGGTGGGGGGGGGGGGGGGGGGCACCATGCCCAGAGAGAAAATTTTTCCTTCTCTACCAAAATATCTATATCAATCATATATTTTCATATATTTATTATTTGTGTCAGAAATGCACGTATAAATGGAATAATTTAGCTTTTTAAGTTGAAAATGTTTCAGTATTCATCTCTTTGGTAATCTGAATTTTGGTGAAAATTGACAATTTTTGACTAAAATTATTTTTTTAAAGAAAAAAAAAAAAAAAAACCACACGACTTTCTTTTTATTTTATTAATATATAGAATGTGGTCTTTCAAAATTTGTCAATGACATGTCATAGTATTGTTGGTCTTGGCAGATAAACAGATTTAAAATTTAAGAGTTTTTAAAAATTTTCATTTTCGAATTTTAACACAATTTTAAATGGTTTGCTTTGGAATAAACTATTTAGTAAATTCAAAATTTTAACGTTTTTATATAGTTTGGGGTTTTGTTTGTCAATACTGTAAATATAAATATTGTTTGTATTGAGTAACTTTATTTCTATGGTTCTTTAAAATCCCTTATATTTCATTTTTCAAAGGCTACTTATTTACGTATTTAGGCAAAATTTTGTAAGGATGGTTTCCATGGCAACCAAGGTTCAAAAGAAAAAAAAATATTACATAAAACTTGTTTTCATACCTTACCTTCTTCCTAAACAAAATATAAAGACATTTGAAGAGGGGTCATGAATCGCCTATCAACAGGAACCTGCATGATTCTTACAAAGACCGGTACTTAAGGTAACGCTAATCAGCCTTACACAACACAAGTGTATCCACCACTTTTGAATTGGCCTTCTGTTCTAACAATAAACCAGGGGTTGTAAGGGTTTTCAGACTGTCTGGTCTCAGGAACACTTGCTGCTCTAACAAAGAAATATTCAGTATTGATAATTCTGTGCAATTTAACATCATGAATGTGATTGGATGTATAAAAATTAAATCCATTATCTTGTAATTTGATAAACGTGACTCATTCCATGGAAGAACTTTCGTCAGATATATCAAAATGTCGTATGATTCCATTCAAGGAAAATCACGCAAAACTGACTTCCAGTTCGAGTCCGTGGTAATTTCTGGTAAAAAATATTTCGCCCCATTCACTTCCACTGTTCTTCGAAACGAGTCCATATACTTGTAGTCGTCCTGTGTTTGCCTAACTTCAAACTTTAATTCAATAGCAATTTCACATAGCCTAACCAACTGCTACTTCAGATATAGAGTACATGTTATTCCTCGTTTTGAAAGGAATGTCTTAAAATCCGGTACGTGCATTCTTTCGAAATGGGAAATGTTATTATCCATTACAGACGACATTATTGATATTGACAACGAAAATCCGGAAGTGACACTGTGGATTTTTTTACGTCAGCTATGCTTATCACACCTCCACATACGAGAGGTCGACTAACCTGAAACACTATATTAGCTTATAAATATTATTTTGTAGCACTTAAATATCCCGACCGTGCAAGATCGTGATGGTTGTGCATGGTCACCTCATCTACATTAAGTTTCTAAGTGTGATGGAACAATTTATTCTAAAATCATAGATAGAGAATCTTCTCCCAAGTTATCATTCAATTATTCCTTTTAAAGCCGTATTCTAGTGATAATTTTAAAAAAAGCTTACTTTTAATTTGAGGTACACTATGGAGATATTTCATTTTGCTATGAAGGATACACTAAATCATGTGTCATGCATCATATAGTCTAGAAAAGTATTAATCCTGATATTTGTCACATCATTTGTTGCTTTAATAGCGTGTACAGAATTATGTCAGAAGTCAAATAAAGCAGACATGCTATCTTAATTTATCTGAATTGCTCGATCCCGAAAGATAAATACATGAAAGAATTGTAACACCCCTAACACAACAAACACATGAACTTTAATTGTTCTATGTATATTTAAAAAAAAAGAGTCGATTTTTATATTAAATTGATACTAATTAATAAAGTTCTTTACAGAAATATTTGTCTAAACTTGATATATTTATTTGTTATAAAAACACTTTACCTAGCCTTATTAACCCCTTATCAAGACTCATCCATCATCATTGTCGAACACATAATTCTGTGCGAATTTAAAGTTACGCATTGTAATCTTGTCAACAATACTGAATCATCAAATCAATCAAATACTCGCTCCAGACACAGACTAGACAGGATTCCGTTAGATTTTATGTCAAGTGATTTAATGCGACAAACTTTATTGAATCTTATCGGACAAATTGATCATAGTAGAGAAACCGAAGAAAACGTTGACAAAATATATGACAATTTATGCAACTTGATTATCGCAGAGATGGATGACAAAATTTCTAAAACAAGTTCTAATAAATCCAACAGACGTTATAAGCATACGAAACCCTACTGGAATGACACTCTTAAAGACTTATGGAATGATATGCGCATGCGTGAAAAGGATTTTCTTGCATGTACAGGGAATCGACACAGAAAAACGGCTATTCGACAAGAATATATACAAGCAAGAGATAAATTCGATAAAACTTTGAGAAAAACAGAACGTGAATACAGACGATTAAAAGCTGTAGATATAGAAACAATGTCAACCAAAAATCCAAGTGAGTTCTGGGAGAAAATTAAAAAACTAGGTCCGACAAAAGATACCACAATACCGATGGAAATAATCAACGAAAACGGATATCCAGTTAGAACGGAATCCGATGTCCTAAAAAAATGTCGTTAAGATTTCCAGAATCTCTACAATGGAAGCAATAGTGACGAATTCAACAAAGAACATTATGATCAGGCTATATTACACAAACAGTTACTCGAACAAAACATGGAAGACCCATTATACTCACAAAATGATCAGATAAATAACAACATAACTGTAGAGGAAATAACAGAGATTGTAATGAGCTCACGAAACCGTTCCGCATGTGGATATGACCAAATTCCTAACATTGTCTTGAAATTCCCTTTGATTATAAAAACTCTACATCATCTATTTCAGTTCATATTCGACACAAGTATTATTCCATCTATATGGAGGAAATCTATTATTTGTCCAATTCTGAAAGATTGTAACACTGATTCAAGAGACCCGATGAACTACAGAGGAATAAGTTTGTTGCCCTGTATAAGTAAACTTTACAGTGCACTTATTAATAGAAGAGTCACGAATTATTTAGAAGATAATGACTTGTTAGCGGACGAACAAAACGGCTTTAGACGGAATCGTTCATGTGAAGACCATATTTTCACCCTTAATAGTGCCATACGAAATAATGAGAACTTATTCGTTGCTTTTATCGACCTCAAAAAATGCTTTGATTTCATTGACAGGGAGATGATGTTGTACAAACTACTACGATATAACATTAATGGAAAAGTGTATAACTCTATAAAAAACTTTTACCAGAGTTCTGAATCATGTGTGAGATTAAACGGTAAACTTACCGACTGGTTCCGTTGTGAAACGGGTGTAAAACAAGGGGACAATTTATCGCCGACATTGTTTTCGATATTTGTTAATGACCTGGTGATGGAGTTAAACGATATGAATCTTGGAATTGGAATAAAAGACAGCAATCTCTCTATATTGCTTGATGCTGACGATATTGCGCTTTTGGCAAAAAACGAAAAGGACTTACAACAAATGTTAGACAAACTTCAGGACTGGTGCAAACGGTGGAGAGTTTTGATAAACACAAGTAAATCGAAATGCGTCCATTTTAGAAAATCTAGAGCTAAACCTACAAACTTTGAGTTCAGCTTTGGTCGAAATAAACTTGAAAATGTTAATGAGTACAAGTATTTAGGAGTCGTGTTTACTTATAATGGAAACTTTTCAACGCATACTGAAGCATTATCAAAGGGATCAGGACGAGCATTGGGGAAAATAATATCAAGTATTCACCAGTTTCAAGAGTTCGGAGTTAAATCATACGAAAAACTGTTTTATGCCTGTGTAGTGCCTATATTAGACTATGGATCAGGAATTTGGGGATGCCGTAAGTTCCATGCTTTGGAGAATATTCAAAATAGAGCGATACGTTATTTCTTAGGAGTACATCGTTTTGCACCCTTGTTAGCGATTTATGGTGATATCGGATGGCTACCTTGTCACTACCGACATTACATTAACATGGCCCGTCTTTGGAATAGACTTATATCGTTCGACGATCAGAGGATTACAAAACTTGCTTTCGAATTTGATTATGAGCGATGCCGAAACAATTGGTGCTTTGATTTTAAAGACATTCTTATTAAACTAGATTTAGTTAGCCATTTTGAACGTAAGGAAATTATCGATATGTCGTTATTGGACTTACGATTACAAGACTTCTACCTATCTATGTGGAAAAGGGACATTATTATTATTTCCAAGCTTAGAACGTACGTTAAACTGAAAACAATGGTTGAACAAGAATCATACGTTCAGCTGAATCTCAGCAAATCACAACGATCGTGAGTAGCACAATTACGGTGTGGAATTTTACCTCTAAGAATAGAGACTGGAAGGTACATTGGTGAACAACGAGAGGAACGCATTTGTAATTTTTGTACTGTAAACAGCATTGAAGACGAATCACATTTTGTTCTTGACTGTTCGCTTTATACTGAACTTAGAAATGAACATTTCAAAGACATTATATCAGATGTCAACTACTTGCAAATGAGCAATGACGAAAAACTTTATCATATCTTAATCAACTTTCCACGAAAAACTGCTAAATATCTGGTGGACGCAATTAGGAAACGACGTCAAGTTGTATTCGGACAAGTTTAATTAATTATCTAAAACTTTAATTTATTGATGATTATAAAAAGGTTACTACATGGTCAATCTGAATATTTCCAGTTTCTTTATTATAAATATTAATTTATTATGCATTCAACTGAACATTTACTAAATCGATCTTTTAATAACTTATTTTTCTTTTTTTGTACTTTTATATAAGTTTGAATTTTTCACTATTAATTAATTATTTTGAATTTTAATAGCTTAATTTTACTTTTCATTATTTTGTTTGAAATCCGTGATAAAATAATTATGTTTTATGATTTGAAAGTGACTTATAGACCCAATGGGTCGGGTGCATTTTATTGTGTATGTAATATATTGTACTTTACTGAAATGTGATTACACATGTCACTATAATAAAAAATTTACTTACTTTACTTACTTAATTCATTTGAAAAGGTCTTCTCGAATCGACTGGACGTACACACTGAAAGAAATATTTGCCACTGGTCTTTTCTCAAACAACGATTCACTCATAAATGCATTATTGAAAAAGGGTGAGGTTAATTGTTTGTTTGTGTAGTGTATGTAGTATGTCAGATCCGTAAAAAATACAATTAAAAATAAAAAAAAAAAAACTTATCCCTCCCTTTGCCAAATACTCCTTGGAGAAAAAAATACCATTTGAAGAAAACAGAAAAGATAGAAATGTAGTGATCCTTAACATCACAATTAATTTTCTTCGTCTGTAAGCACGCTGATGCAGATTACGTTTTTAATGCGTAATTGAGACATCTTTAAACTACTGCAAATCATCCAAAATGTCATTCTTAAAGAAGCAACCACTTTACTTCAAAATAGCGGGGGGGGGGGGGGGGGGGGGGGGGGGGGGAGGGGGGTAATTTTTTTCTTGCGCGAAAGTTTATTTTTAGTTTTTTTTTTTATGGTACCAATTACATATTTAACACTATAATGTATGGGGAAACTTTTGATTCAGAATATTTATTCATTGGATAAATCTATCACCCTTTTTTTAAAAAGTCAAATTGGTCATCCCCTTACTGCTAGAAAAGTTGTTGGAAAATTTGAATTCGGTTCTACGTAATGAGCATTTAAATGACATATATTTTACAAGTGTGAACAAATCATATGTACAGGTAACTAAACAAAGGGTATAGATGTGAACAAATGTAATGTGAAACTAGTGTACATTACATGAAATCAAATGTAAACATGTTTACTGTACACGGTGTTTGGTGTGAACACGGCTTTAGTTTGATGGGTGCATAGCCCGATTCATTAGTTTGACATGGTAAATAGAGATGATATACACTCTTGCCACACTTATCCCCGTATAAACTGCCTATTCACGAGGGCCTTTTCACACGGCCGTATTTGGCACAACTTTTTGAAATTTTGAATCCTCATTGCTCTGCAACTTTGTACTTTGTTTGGCTTGATGAATATTTTGATATTAGCGTCACTGATGAGTCTTATGTAGACGAAACGGACGTCTGCCCTACTAAATTATAGTCCTAGTACCTTTGATACATGTAACTATATGGACACTTATAGATTTCATTTGATTGTTTTACGCTCTTGAGACTACTTTATTTTATACAAAATTATAAAAACGTACGTTTTAACCATTTTGATTTATATATAAAAAAAATCTGAGCTATGATAAACATTCAACGCATCTTTTGCAGCTATGGAATAAAAAACAAAAGTATTCTTAAATGTATTTAACCGGTTTTTTTTATTGTTAACTCAAGTGCATTATTGACTCTCCTTTGTGTTGTTTATTGTTCTGAGTGGTGTCTTTTCTGAAATTCTTAAATGTCTTAATACATAGCTCTTCACATGTTATTAATGAGGCAAAAATATTAAATCTCGAGTTAACTCATATTTCACCGGGTTGTTCTCAACCAATTCATCATACAATTTGTAAGTAAAAATGTATTTATAAATGACTAGACAAACGGTAAATGACCGACAAAATAACTCATGTCATTAAGAGTAAAACAATCCAAAACAAGATGAATCGCATTGTTTTATACTAAGGTACACATTTTCTTTCATTTATTCACACACCGTTTAGGGTGTGCTGTAATAATTATTTACTTCGGTCTTTTTCAATACTTCATGCTGACTTAAAGATGTCTTTTTGTATTTTTTTCGTTTCAGTTCATGTCATACTGTTTATCCTATTTATTTGTTTGTTTGTTTGTAGTTTTGTATATAAATCAAAAATAAAACAAATCATTATCAATAATCCAATGGCATGCAAATGAATTCATGTCAATTATTCCATGCCAGACAGATAATGTACACCTCACTGTTCTTCCATACCAAATATTTATGGTTTATAATAGTAACAGAGAAAAAGACTAAACATCCACTCCAGGAAAATTAGTTCGTTGTCAGATGAAACCGGCCAATCAAACATGGAAAGATTACACTCCTTCCATATGCCAAAATCAGTGATCCTATACTATAGTACATGTACAATGTAGCTTATAGCATCTGAGAAACATTGAAAAATAGACCAAACAACAAAAACTCTGCACATTGTTCCATGAACCCATTACATTTAGGTGAATGTCTGATAAACCCTGCAAGTCAGACATAGACATTGCAATTGCAATAAAACAATTAGAAAACACTAGCTATCAAACTGTCCCAAAACAGATACAATTATTATACTTAAACATGTTCTTAAAAAAGAGTAATTTTAAGAAGATAGTTTTGACAAACACTGAATGGCTGTATTTTCTTTCTATTTACTTATTTGGTGTGATAATATGAAATGTAACTTCATGCATATATTAATGCAAATTTCTGAACACATCAACAACAAACAAAAATATATTTTGCTTTACTATCCGGTAATTCTTAATGGAAAAAAAAATATGAGAAGAATTGTGCATATGACAGTAAAAACAGATAATAATAGATGCATTTAAAATATACAGTCTTTCAACCTGTTTACACGTCATATATTAAAATACTGCTGAATATACTAAAAATACACAAAAACAGGTTAACCCGTGGAAGGCTCTTTTCTTATTGATTCTTTTGCTATTTCATCTCAGATAAAAAAAAAAAAAAAAAAAAAGGCACAGTATTTGTTTTTGAAATGTCAAAATCGTGCAAATGAAATTCAATAGAACAGAATTATTATCGTAATTATTTGTCAACAACCTGCCATAAATAACAATTTTCTACTTTTCTTAATTGTTATATTTCAGTAAGTAACACGTAAGGAGACAAACATCAACAATTATGGTCATTTATGTGCCGAAACGAAAATTCCAGTCATAAAAATATGGTATTATATACTAATTGCATGTATATATAGCATGTACTTACATTTTTTTTTTTTTCATTTTTAATCATTATGGTTAATTTTGTATATAATAACCCGAACGAATGGTATATATAAACATCTGAAAAAGTAATTGAAAATTGTAGCTTGGTCAGCTCAACTAAAAAGGTAAGTTCTTTTTCTGGTACATATAACTTCATAATAACAAATGTATAAATATAGTTCAGAACTAAATTTAATTCGACAAAAGACAAATGATACCTGATGAATTTTATTCTTACAACAGTAGTACTTGTCTTGCGCTTTGTAATGATATAGACCCGGTCCCATTCTTTAAGTATGTGCCTGTTCAAAGTCCAGAGCCTTTTATTCAGTGGTTGTCGTTTGTTGTTGTGTAACAGTTTTGTTTTTCATTCATTTTGTGTACAGAAATTAGTTTTTCTCTTTCGAATTGTTCTACATTTGTCATTTCGGGGACTTATATAGTATCAAGTATTTGGTATAGGCTTTACTTATTGTTGAAGGCCGTACGGTGACCTATAGTCATTTTGGTTTCTTGTGGAGAGTCGTCTTATTGGCAATCATATCAAATCTTCTTTTTTTTTCATTAAAGATACAAGGATTAAAATTTGGTAATTGCGCCATACGCACATTTCGTCTACAAAAAAAAATTGTACGTCAGTGACGCTCGAATGAAAAACATGTAAAAAGGCGGTACAGAGTTAAAAGTTGTGAATCATTCAGGGCCAAAAAAGTTCAAAAAACATTTGCCAGATACAAATTGTACAGCTACGGTAATATATTTCTGAGGTAGAAAAGCGTTTGTATTTCACTACACGAAATCCCGGATTTGAAGAGGTATGCAAATGTTATGTAAATGTATTCAGAGACCGACATTTACATATATTTACAAACCGCTGCATTTAGTTTATCTTGTCTTTACATGTAGTAAATATCAACATTTCTTGTGCTATACCCTCCTATGGGCGGTTATGAGAGACCGCGGTTTATAAAATATATTAACACCTAATCAAACCATTTTAAAGTTTAGAATTTGCATATATTTATAACCATCTCAAAACTTTCGCAAACTTATGTATTTGTATACCTCTGCAAATGGAAATCTTTGTCATGTATTTTTCTATGATGTAAATTTATCCGCAAATGTGTTTCTTTGTCTAGGTAGCAAAGCATCATCATTCAAATAATTTTATAGGGGTTATAAAGTGTAAGGTGCATCTACATTTGCCTGGTATGTAAACCAATTGAAAACGAGAACTTTATAGAGGGGTGTAAAGCATCAATTCCTTTAATCTGCAGAGACCTGTCAAATGTATTGTAAAGGAATATTTTTGTTAGTCTTTATAGTCGGCTGAAATGTATGTCAAATCAGAACATATCAAAAGCCTTTGATCATATTCCTAAATGTATGGTAAATACATAGATTTGCAGACAATTTGTTTAATTAAGAAATGTGGCCAAATGATAATATCAATGACATGTGTAAATATATTGGGCATATGTACTGTAACTTTGAATACATATGCAAAGAAATGATAAAGAAAGATATTTCAGACAGCTACAAATGTATGTGTAAATATATTGTGCATATGAAACTTTGAATATGTATGCAAAGATATTATAAAGAAGGATATTTAAGACAGCTAGAAATGTATGGTAAATAGTTATATTTGCTTTTAGTTTGCTGATATATTTGAAAGGTGCAGATTATATGGACAAATATTGCCATAGATTTACTGGTAAAGCTATGATATGACAAATATAGCTGCTTTGGGATTAGTTTTGGCATATTGGTAATATCATTTATTATACATGTATTTTAATAAGTTCGTTTTAATAAAAAAAAAATCGAGTCTTCAAAATCGGTTCTTGATCTCTTGATGTATTGCGTGAATTTCTTTATCCATCAAAATCTTCTACTCTCGGGAAGTTATGATGGTTCTTTCGCGTAGCATAACACGATCGTTTCCTTTGAGTATCTCTTTGAAACTTCTGGAATTGCGCAGCACTAGTCATAATTCACTCTGTTTATAAAATATAGAATTTACTTTTTTTTAAAAGAGACATATACATATGTTTTATAATTTGTTACTGCAGAGACATATATACTATATATATATATATATATATATATATATATATATATGTCTCTTGTTACTGGTAGAAAAAATACACATATACAAATTAAGCCAAAACAATACTAGATAGTAACAAATTTAAAATCGGTAGCATTCGGAAGGTTATCGAGCGATTTATCAAGTTTTTATAAAAAGTCCAAGTTTCTGAAATAGTGTAGAAATATTCCTTCATCTGTAGTAAAGTTGCCACATAATATTTGACACAAAACACATCTTGAGAGAATGCTTTTTTTAAAAGAATCGGCTAGTTTGCACACATAATTATATAAACGTTAAATCTATTGACGAATATTTTCCTTATCCGTTAGTCCTTTCACGAGATGTTGAACTCCGTGTGCTTCATGAAGCGTCCTCTGCAAAAACTTTCTTGTTAAAGTTAAAAATTACAAACAAAGAACCAGTGAGTCACGTGTCATAATTGACACACAATTTACCAATGAAATCAAACAAAATCGATAGATAATATCATTCCATGAGATGTCGCCCTTCCTCCGATCAACAGAGTATATCAGCAGTTAAGTGTGACAATTATCACCTTTTACAGAAAGATCTGGTCCGAAAAGATCAATAGAAGACAACCGCTAGTATCAATATCCATCAATATAATAAGGCACAAATAATTATCATTTCTTTATGATTTATAAATTGTCTTAAAACGATGCTCCCGTTGTCATTTTATTGTGTTGTTTTAAATACGCAAAACTTAAAACAAGTTATCGAACTCAGTCATTCGAAATCTCATTTACCGCCTATTTTATCCTAAAATTTTACAGCGTTCATTTGTTCTTTGACAGGAATCGTTTTTTATACGACCGTTTATGAGACGTATTATGGTATACCGTTGTCCGTCTGTCCGTCCGTCCGTCGTCAACATGTCGGACAATAACTCAAAAACGCTTGACCCAATTCGCACGAAACTTTGGTGAATTGTTAATATCTATTGACGTGAACTACCTTTCGTTTTTTTATAAATTTTAGATTTTACGTTTCTGGGTTTTGGGGTTTTATTTATGTAAAAAGAGGGGATTTTCCAGTTTTCGGACAATAACTCAAAAATGCTTTCAGCAGTTTTGATGAAACTTTGGTGAATTGTTTATATCTATTGACGTAAGCTCCCTTTTTAATTTTATAAATTTTAGATGTTAAGTTTCAGATTTACGTGATTTTATTCATAAAAAAGGGAGGACTTCCCAGTTTTCGGACAATGCTTTGAGCAGTAATCATAAAAGTTTGGTGACTGGTTTATATCTATTTAGATAACCTCCCTTTAGTTTTTCATGATTTTCTAATATGACATTGAGAAGATATTGAACTTTATTCTTTGAAAAAGTGACGGGCGTATCTTGCGCTCATGGCGCAGCTGTTTATATTTTCTATCATGATCAAATAAGTTTTTTTTGTGTTTTTTTGTTGTTGCAATAATTGCATTTAACATAGTCTTTGAACACATTTTAATTGAAATAACATTGAAACAAGATTGAAGGTTGTACAAGTCTCAAAAAGTTTTAACATAATTCAAGAAGATTTGTAAACGACAAATACATATTACACTAATGTTGATAGGGGCTCGTATCATGGAAAACCTATCTTTAAAAAAAAAAATAAGGCAATTGTACCCTGTACAACAGGACGAAGTATAGACTTATAGTTTTAGCAGAAATATATGATTCGTGTTTGAATAATGGAATATCTTGCACTTCTTTCTCATAAATATTAGTTTACGCAAAGTCTTAACATAACTACATGTATCATTTTCCTTTAACAGCCGAGTCTAACACATGTATCATTGTACTTGCTTTCCACACAGGCGGAAAATAAGGAAAGAGGGGCAACATACATACGCTACCATTATTGAATTTGTTAAATCGCATTGATAAGTGTTTAAAACTCTAAATAAGTTGAAATATTTTCCAATAAAATAATAAAACAAAAACTTTTATTTTGCATACAACTCCTCCGTTCACGATGTTGTAATACCTATGCAGGTTGAACTTCAATTTAAAGGTTTATCAATTGAAGTTTTAGTTCTTTGGGTACCAAACGTGACCTTTTTAAATAAATTAATTTGTAATTAGTTAATTATGCAAAGTGCAAATCTGGCAGAATCTATCAATGCAAATGCCCATATATTCAATTACTATTCAAAATGTGAGGTTAGTTTATAAATTAATAGTCATTGTAAAAAATGCTCCAAAAATAAAAAAAATCACAGGTGGCTCAAATGTAAAAAGAAATGTTAAAATGAATTGCTTTTGGTAAGAGACGCACACTCATTTCATGATTGTATCTACTAATCAATGCACATACGTTATAGACTAGTACTGCACCTGTATAGACTAGCATTGGGGGTCGCAGGTCATCATAGTCCAGTTACTAGCAACAGTGATTTTTTTTTATTGATTTTTTTTTTTTTTTTTTTTTTTTTTGGGGGGGGGGGGTATTTGAAATACTGCTTTCCTGTGATGCATCTACTTGTAATGTTTCGTAAACTTAGTAGGTTCTTGTTTGTTAGGACAACAGTTTTGCGCTGGAAAAAAAAAACTGCCGTTTCTATTTTCATTTACTAAGATAAAGATTGGGGTGCTCCTGCCCACTCTTACAATTTTCTGTAAAGTTTTCAGTAAAAAAAGAATGTTGACAAATATCATATGCTATGAGAATTTAAAGACGATTTAAGTAGAGGAAACAAAAATTAACCGATCGTTCCGAGAAGGGTAAAGAGTATTATTAGAAAAAATAATATATTTCAAATCTATTTGTTCCTATGAATTACGGTGCTTCTTTCTTTTAACAGTCATAGGATAAAAGAGGGTCTGGAAAAGGAGGGAGGTGGGTGTTCTTCAATTCTTAATATTATTTACGCCATTTTTTCTCTATTCTATATAAATTTTGCCCATTATTCTCTATTTTTTATATTCTAGAAGCCCACTATTCTCTATTCTTAAATATTTTGCCTATCCTTTTCTTTTCTATTCTTTATTTTTTAGCCCATTATTCTCTATTCTGTAAACTCCATCCACACCCTCATAGAAGATGCCATTCTAGTTATCTACGTCTTTTTTTATTTTACTAAATTATTATGATTGTATCTCTTAATGTTTATTCTTTTTATTTCTTTTTTAAAAGTAGTGTCTTTTTCTAACCTAGATTTGTATGTTTAATTTTGCTCCAGATTTTTTTTTCATTTTCAATGCAGTTTCGTGTTCCCCTCGAAGTGGGCAATTTTTCTTCATAATCCAAAACTATGTACTTATATTTCAAGATAACACGACACCGAATGGCATATCTCCCGATTTCAAAATTGTTTGGCACACTTGTACTTTGAATCGAGTTACATTGGAATATGTAATAAAAAAAAATGGCGGTCACCATTTTTGTTTTTTCGTAAATTTGATTAGAAAACGTCAATTTTTACGACAAATTTACACAGGGAAAATGCCTTGTTTTAACTTTTTTTTTTTTTTAAAGATTTTTCTATAGATGGCTTAGTTCTTATATACGGAGAAAACTAAAAACTAACATAATATCCCGGATTATCAGTGGCGGATCTAGAAATTTTCATAAGAGGGGGCCCACTGACTGCCTGAGGGGAGCCCGATTCTGTCACGCTTCAGTAATTCCCTATATAACCAACCAAAATTTTTCTGAAAAAGGGGGGGCCCGGGCCCCCTTCCCCCACCTAAATCCGCCTCTGATTATGCCTCTAAGATGCATGCTTTTTGTATTAGTTGTTATTAGGTTTCAACTAGCTGTCAGTAACTGCGAGTATTCTGTACTTAAAGTCTTTTGGTTGTTGGGATGTATAAGTACCCTTCCACGTCCACTCTGTTTTTTTAAGATGTATTCTATTTGTATCCATCTGATGAGTTAAGCCTTTTTTAACTGATTTCTACAGATTATTCTCATGTTGTACTGTTACACCACTGTCCCAAGTAAACTGGTCCGCAATTCCATCTTACGCTTCGAAGCGTTAGTGTAGCGATAATGGAACACATTAGGGGTCCAGTTTATGTCCCGGGTTAGAGGGAGATAGGATTGGCGCCTTTAAACGAGTTTAACCTGACCACATTCTGTATGTTCCTGTCCCGAGTCAAGTAGTCTGTAATTTAGTTTGTTGCTATTTGTTTTTCGTTCATTATTTTGTACATAAATTAGGTCGTTTGTTTTCTCGTTTGAAGTATTTTACATATGTCATTTCGGGGCCTTTTATAGCTGACTATGCGGTATGGCTTTGCTCATTGTTGAAGGCAGTACAGTGACCTATAGATGAATATGTCAGTGTCATTTGGTCTCTTGTGGAGAGTTGTATCATCGGCAATCATACCACATCCTCTTATTTTTTTTTATATATATAGAAACACATATGTCATCATCCTTGCAAACTGTATGCAAAATTTCACTCAAATACACCAAGTTCAACATTCTGTCGTTCGTGAAAAATTATTAAAGAAAAAATGATCGCGAGAATATATATGCACCTCAATATAGGTAAAAAAGTATATCGGCGCAATATATTTAAAAATGACAAATTTAGCAACCTGTCATAAAAAAAAAGAAAACATTGACAAGATGCGAATCGTTAGTGTATGTACTAACACCAGGTACATCATTTAAAAGTTTAAGCTTAAAAACTGTACATAATCCTACGAAATCAGCCGTATAATCTTATACTAGTATACCAAGTGCGGGACTGTCGAAAGGACACAGGTAAAACAATATGATCCTAGTATTTAGCCAAGGGCACACAATTTAAATTAGCATATATATTAATGATGTTATATTTTATAAATTATTATAAATCATTTGGTGACAAAATATCTTTTTGTATAAGCAGTTCATAGTGGATGGTAATTGGGAGATATCAAATTTAGCAAACTTACATGTACGTCATTTAATTTTGA
The DNA here is from genome assembly GCF_965363235.1 of Mytilus galloprovincialis. Taxonomy (NCBI): domain Eukaryota; kingdom Metazoa; phylum Mollusca; class Bivalvia; order Mytilida; family Mytilidae; genus Mytilus; species Mytilus galloprovincialis. Next base: position 40,512,820 of record NC_134842.1, on the reverse strand, counting down.
CTTTGATGGAAAGTTGTTTAATTGGCAATCATGTCACATCTCCTTTAATATGTCATAATGGTTTGAGTTTTTTCAAGACTAACAAATACGTACTAGGAGAATAAGCTATGTTGCTGTTATAGCTTAAATCTTACTATTGTTGTGAACATGTGATGTTATAATTTGATAGATTTAATACTTGGTATACTAAATATACGAAATATTTTTAAAATTTTGAGCCTTCGATTAGAACAAATACATGTACTGGGATTTTTTTTATATCATTATACCTTTAAATAGGATAAAGTCAAGATCGGAAAACCAAAGGGCACCAAGATATTTTATTAAAATTTGAATTGATTGAATACTACTATATATATCTTCAGAATAAAACTGATACAGGAGCAGGAAGGTTATTGAAATTAATGTAGTTTTTTTTTCATTAATGTTGGTCATTTTTATTCTTGTTAAAACACGAAATACAGGGATTATACCTGATTCAAAAATTAAACTACTTGCTTTGCATCGAATCTATTATATCTGCTACATGTATGAGAAGCGGGGAAACGAGAATGTTTTCTTTTATATATTATAGAAAAGATAATTGTTTAAAAACAGTTTTACTGTATATAATTTCAACATATTTTTAAATACAATGTTACAGTAACTGTCCTTATTTCTCTTTTAATTTTCTAGCAAAGTATTAACACGTTTTCACGAATACAAACTGCATGTTTAATGATGTCTTTATCTGGCAACTCTTGACTTGCGTAATTGGTATAATCTATTTACAACGTCTGGATTTTATTATACACAATTAGCGTTACATTGTATTTGATCAATTTTGGTAATAAACACATTTTGGTAATTAACACATTTTAAAGTACCCTGTAGTGTTAAAAGATGAACCATTTCACAGTCAGGAAAATCCCTTCATTTACATACAAGTGACACATTTACCACCTATTAAGGGATAATTAATTCATGCTCTTTCTTCGCAGTACAGCCAGTCGAGGTCGTTAAAAACTCCCATCATCGTCATCTCTTTCTTCATTGTATTATTAGACATTTTCAATTGTAAACATAAACATTCTGACAACATTCTGATAAAATACATGTATGTGCATACTCGTGTATTTTCAATTTATAGGATAATGCAAAACACACGCCTTGGCTCAAGTTATATTGAAATAATTATGAACATTTTAAAGCAGTGTTTTGTTATGCAAGCAAGATCTTAAAAAAAAAAAAAAAAAATCCCATTACTGTTTAAATTTTTTCCATGGTTCTGGAGTAAAGCTTTGGAGATTTCCTTATTTATTCAAATAGAAAAAAAATATCATCGGTCCGACATATAAAAAGCACTTTGCCTTTTTTAATATCATTAATTATATCTTTAAGCAGTTCTGTTTTGAATCGGGAAGAACAATATCTACTTCAATTCAAATATTCGCTCGGTGTGACTCTCTGAAACCATCAATACATGAACTTTTCTGCAAAAAGTACAATACAATATATGGATTTATTTTTTCCGTAAATGCGAAATAATCGACACATCTTACAGCATTTACTAGGGTCTGGATTGGGTCTTTCATATTTTTATCTAATTTTTTGGGAGTAAATTGTTTTCTTTTTTTCTTCTTTTAGCTCTAATCATGACCCTCATTTACGTTTGTTGTGCATGCGAGATATAAACTGCAGTATCGCAAAGCTATACCTGTGTGAAGACAACTTAACAGTATCAATGTTTCATATACTAACTATGAAGTAAATAACATGCATTTCTTGACGTACATAAATACATCCGCAAATGTTTGCAAAAATAAGCAAATATTTGTCAGCATTTACTTTGGTTGTAAATGTTTTATAAACCTCGGTCTCTCAAAACTTTGCATACGTCTATAAAGATATGTTGCAAATATTAATATTTATCAAAATAACTATGATAGTGGAAAGTATTAGTAAATAAAATACATGTCTTTACATACATAAACTATATCGACAAATGTTTGCAAATATAACACAAACATTTGACAGCATTTACTTTGGCTGTAAATGTTTTATAAACCGCGGTCTCTCAAAACTTTGCATACGTCTGTAAAGATATGTTGCAAATATCGATATTTATCAAAATATTAATGATAATGGAAAGTATAAGTAAATAAAATGCACTCCTTTACATACATAAACGATATCGACAAACGTTTTCAAATATAACACAAACAGTTGATAGCATTTACATTGGTTGTAAATGTTTTATAAACCGCGGTCTCTCAAAACTTTGCTTACGTCTGTAAAGATATGTTGCAAATATCGATATTTATCAAAATAACTATAATACTGGAAAGTATTAGTAAATAAAATACATTTCTTTACATGCATGAACGATATCGAAAAACGTTTGCAAATATAACATAAAAATTTGACAGCATTTACATTGGTTGTAAATGTTTTATAAACCGCGGTCTCTCAAAACTGCCCACACCTCTGTAAAAAAATTATGTAAATTTTAAACTTTGCAAACATCTCCTATCCTGGAAAGTGCATGCAAATATAAGGATTATCTTTACATATCTTTAGAATATGAATAAAGATATGGAAATAATATAATTATCTTTAGCATATCTTTGAGAATGTCCAAAATAATGCCAAAGGAATAATGCATTTACATATACATTAGTAGGTCCGCAAATATATCTGGCAGAAAAGTAGTTACATTTGTCAAACATTTACAAGATTGCCCAAATTGTTGTAAATCTGCCTTTTCGTGTAGTGTTTAAAACCATTCTTAGTTTTAAGAACAGTTAATTTTTACAATAATGACCGTATCAATAATTATTAATGTCAACACAGAGGTGGCCGTAATCGCTAAAAATCAAGCAAT